>NC_080170.1:123378189-123462552 GCF_950295315.1 Erinaceus europaeus
TTTCTCTCCTCACAGTGTTACAGTTTCGCTGCTGGACTCTTCCCTCCCTCCCCCACCCCATCAGGATGATATGAGACTTGAAAGAAGACGATGCATACAGGTGACTCAATTTTGAATATCACAATCAAAGTATGGCTGTGGCCGTGTGAGAGTGTGCTGACTAGCGGTATATTGTGTGCGGGGAGCTTTCTGTTAAACCGCATCGCTGCAGTCATTTAGAGCCTTTCATGCCAAGCGGGGCTGTGTATCCAGTCAGTAACTAACTAGTGACTACCATTGTAGGTAGTAGTGCCAATGCTTTACCCTTTCAAAATCCGGACGGTTGTTTGATGTTTTAGTGAGAATTGAAGTGTTTCTGCTAAAAACAAATTAAAATAGTCACTATTAGGGCGGAATGTATGTGAACAAATTCTTACAGAAACATGAGGAGTAGATGTTAGTCGTATATCCAGGTTATCATGATGAAAGTGCTGCAGTCATATGTTCGAGTCCTTAAAAGAGTATGTTCTGAGATTTTGCTGCTTGTCTTTCTCTCTTTCTTCACCTGCTTTTTAAAAATTTTTATTTTTTATATTTATTTATTCCCTTTTGTTGCCCTGGTTGTTTTATTGTTGTAGTTATGATTGATGTCGTTGTTGTTGGATAGGACAGAGAGAAATGGAGAGAGGAGGGGAAGACAGAGAGGAGAGAAAGACAGATACCTGCAGACCTGCTTCACCACTTGTGAAGCGACTCCCCTGCAGGTGGGGAGCCGGGGGCTTGAACCGGGATCCTTACGCCGGTCCTTGGGCTTTGAGCCACCTGCGCTTAACCCACTGGGCTACTGCCCGACTCCCCCCCCCCCCTTTAAATGTTTGTGTATTTTATTTGATAGGACAGAGAAATTGAAAGGGGAAGGGGAAGACAGAGAAAGACAGACACCTATAGCATGCTTCACCACTTGAAAAGCTTCCCTTCTGTGGACCAGAATTCTTTTTGGGGTGCAGAAGGTGGGAGTTCTGGTTTCTGTAATTGCTTCTCTGCTGAACATGGGACCAGGGGCTTGAACTTGGATCCTTGTGCACTGCAGCATGTGTGCTCAACGCATGTGCCACTGCCCGACCCCTTTCATGACTCTTTGCCCTCACCTCCTTTTGTTACTTGATTTAGTGCAGGAGAAACAGTTTGAAGACAATTTTAAAAGAGTGTTTTCGATTGCTTTATAGTCAAGGAGTTTATATTTATACGTGGAAAATAGACTTCATTTATGAGTATGTTTAAACTTGGTGTAGCTAATTGATAAGTTCTTTTGACTTTTAAAACTTATATGCACTTAGATCTAGTTGATAGCGAGGCATTTTTTGAACCAAGTGACATGTATCGGTAGACTTTATCAGAGATAGTTTGATTCATTATATTTATGAACTATGAAAATGTGGTCCCTAATTAACCGCATAAGTCCTGTAGAGATATCGAATATTGTTATTGGTATAGTAGTTAAATGTTTTTGGGATTGGTTTTTGCTTTTGAAGGCCTTTGTTTTGTGACAGGCAAAAAATGTACTATTTTTGTAATTTCAAATGGGATTAAAAAAGTGTTAGGAGGCTGGTAAAATGGCTCACTTGGATGGTTTGCTGCTCGCCAGGTTGGAGCCTGACCCCACTGCTCTGAAGGAAGCTGAGGTGCTGTGGTGTCTGACTCGTGTTTCTGTGTCACTAAGAAAAAGCAGTGTCTCAGGTGTGCTTCCCCCCACCATGGAGAAATGCATTTGAGTATATTTGTAAATGATAGATCAAATAATACTTCACAGTGACGAAGCCACTTCAGGAAACTTAGGGTGATGTGCTACTGTGAGAAGTGATGGAATGAACACTCATTTCTGTCATCTGTCTCTGCGCGCGCGCCTTGCCCACCTGTCTGTCTGCTCGCACACACTAGCAGTGTGCCCTGTGGACATCCTGGCTGAGAGAGCAACTCAGTGCTGAGACTGAATGAAGGTTGTCGCCATTGTGGAGAAAGACACAGGAATAGCCCCGGAGCCTGTGCTGGGAGATTGTGCTGGGAGATCTGGCCCTTTGGTGCAGGAACTGGTTTCCTAGCACTTCCTCACCCGCTGGCTTGCTCCCTGGCCAACTCCCCATTGCTTATGCCGGGCAGATGCTCACTTTCAACTCTGGTCAGGAGAAGAAGAAAATATTTCCAGGGTGTCATAGATTTATCTGTAGATGGTGCTGATTTTTGAGACTTCCCTTTGTGCAGTTTTGAGGTGGCAAAATTGCTATTTTATTTCTAATTTATCTTGACAAGCTCTGAAGAGTTCCCAAATAGTTCTTTTTCTTAAAAAGACTGACGGGGAGTCGGGCGAGTAACAACAGTTAACTACAACAATAAAACAACAAGGGCAACAAAAAGGGAGAATGAATTAATAAATACAAAAATTGTTTAAAAAAAGTTAAAAAAAAGGCTGATGGGTGAAGGACCTAAAGAGTGTCAGTAGATTCTGTTAGGCAGCAAGTAGATCTCACAAGATCTGTGAAGACCAAGCTTACATATGACCCGCTTTCTCTTATTTGACCTTACATTCTTTTTAAAAAACTCATTTATTTATTCCCTTTTGTTGCCTTTGTTGTTTTATTGTTGTAGTTACTGTTGTTGTTGATGTTGTCGTTGTTGGATAGGACAGAGAGAAAGGGAGAGAGGAGGGGAAGACGGGGAGAGAAAGACAGACACCTGCACACCTGCTCCACCGCTTGTGAAGCGACCCCCCTGCAGGTGGGGAGCCGGGGGCTCCAACCAGGGTCGCCACATGTGCTTAAGCCGCTGCGCTGCTGCTCCACTCCCTGACCTTATATTCTTTAGAATGATTAACATTATTGACTTAACAAGGAAACAGATCCCTAATATGTCTACTTGCTGTTGGTATATTTCCCGTTTCACAGTGTAAAAGATACTGATTTTAAACATAAAGTCGACAGTTTTTATAAACATTATTAATGTAAGAGTTGCTTTAGGATTACTGCACACATTAAAAAAAAAAAAAAGAAAGGAAAAAGATGTACTTAATAATGAAAACAGGAGAGAACCAGAGCATTACTCTGGCACATACTGTGCCGGGTATTGAACTCAGGACCTCATGAGTGAGAGCCCCAATACTTTACCCCGCGCCCCAGCTTCTGGGCTGCTCTGCAAACACTTTTCTGCTTCACCCGACATACTTGTAAACAGAAGAACTCCCGGAGAGTTGTTGAGTGAAAGCTGCCGCTAGAATGCTGTGCGCACGTGGCCGTGAAGATTCCGTCTTCTCAGTCACCCGGCCTGGCGTCTGGTCTGTGTGGGTCAGAGCCGGCGATGGCGAAGGGGCTGGGTGGAGGGTGTGCTTGCGGTAGCCACCCACTCGGTTTTCGAAAGCAAAACGTAGGTGGACAAGTGGACGGTTTGATGCACTCGTAGGACAGGTGGACATGATGTTCCCCTGCTTGTTTGATTTGAGGGGCCTTGGCATAGTTTATAATAGAATGAGGATATAAATGAGATAAAACCAAACTGTGTGACTTCTGAAAGAGAAGTCACTGTGACCAAACCTTTACACCGGCATTTGCAGTACACCAGGTGCTGCAGTAGCCATTGTGGCCACAGGAATTCTGTGCTCCGGAATCAAGGGACGGACACACGTCGACTGGAGAAGGGCTGACGGGGGACTGGTGATGCGTGCGGTGCCCGTTTATGAGAGGAAGCACAGACTTGCTGTGCCCAGGGCATCACAGGAAAGTCGGGAAATCACACCCCATTCTCCTCCTCTCTCCTGCAGATGGGGGCTGGGGGCTCGAACCTGGAGACTTGCACACTGTAATGTGTGCGCTTAGCCAGGTGTGCCACCGCCTGGCCCCTCCAATTTCTTTTCTTTGCCTCCAAGGTTATCGCTGGGGCTCAGTAGTCACTATGAATCCACAGCTCCTGGAGGCCATTTTCTCCATTTTGTTGCCCTTGTTATTGTGGTCATTGCTGTCCTTGGACAGGACAGAGAGAAATGGAGAGAGGAGGGGAAGACAGAGAGGGGGAGAGAAAGACAGACACCTGCAGACCTGCTTCACCACTTGTGAAGTGACTCCCACTGCAGGTGGGGAGCCGGGGGCTCTAACTGGGATCCTTACGCCGGTCCTTGTGCATTTGCTCCATGTGTGCTCAACCCGCTGCGCTATTGCCCAGCCCCCCCCCCCAAGTACAAGATTTTTTTTATGGAGGACTTCAATTTTTTATTTTATTTTACTTGATTTTTAATTTATTACCACCACCACCACAGCACTGTTGAGCTCTGGTTGATATTGGTGCAGGGGATTGAATCTGGGACTTCAGAGCCTCGGGCATGAAAGTCTCTTTGCATAGCCATTATGATATCTAGCCCCGCCCAGGCCTTCAGTCTTATTTATATTATGATGCTTGGCATATAATACATAGAATCTCAAATATCTGTTCAACAGATGAAAATGAATCCCATTAACCATCTGTTGATGGTGGTGACCCTTTTATTTTGCGTACTCTGTTCCCTCTTAAAGGGATGCCCAGGGGCCTCATAAATAACTTATTTTGGTTTTGGTAAGTTACAAGAAGCTCATCTGTATCAGCTTTTCTGGAAAGTCTGTGGACGTAATTTTAGTTAAAAGAGAACATGTGTTCTCAAGCAGCTCTGAGCTGTGAGGAACATGTATTTATCACAAGTGATTTGGACAATAGAGTTGAATGAAATAAAATCTTTATTTTGGTATCAGGATTAATTTGATGGAGTTTGGTTTCTTCTGTTGCTTTAGGAAGTAGATTGATTTGGCCTTTGTTTAACAAACTTTTTAAATTGTTTTGGTGTAAGAAACGATATGCTTTAAAAAGGGAAATCCAAACTCTGAAAGCTGATATTAAAGTTTAGCTGCTTAACGTTTGGATCCTCCTAATGTGCAATTTAAAATCTCGTTTCTATTTTAAAAAAAATCTATGCCTGTATTTTAACTTGGTCAACCTGGGATTGAACCGCAGGACTTCACACACCCCTTAATGGACCGAGTCACTTCCCTGGTCACTCACTCCAGCTGCCAAGACTTTGCTTCTTTCCAAAGCACTTTCGTTCCCTTCTCCTTTGTCTGTCATCATGCTGTGCTGCTTGGTTATAGTCTCTTTAATTTGGTTATGGTCTGTTTATCTTGCACGCTAGTCTTTTCCAAGACTACACTAGAGTGTAGAGAACCATAAGATTAAATACATCTGTTACAATCTAGAGAAAGGCATAATAAACAAGTTCATAGCCATGTTCAGATGCCGGCCACAAATCTACCACATGGAACCAAATACTCAAAGATTATATTATGACAAAGGTGAATACTTGATCTTGTTAACACAACCTAGGTCTACTTCCTTAAAGTTATAAAAGCTAAAAAGGAAAAAAAAATAAATGCTTGTTGTTTCTGGAACCTACAGCTTTTTATTTTTTAGGGCACACTTAACGGACATGTAATTGAGATTTTTATTTAAATTTATTATTGGATAGAGTCAGAGAGAAATTGGGAGGGGAAGGTAGAAAGGGAGGGAGACAGAGAGACACCTGCAGCCCTGCTTCACCACTCGTGAAGCTTTCCTCCTGCAGGTGGGGACCGGGGGCTTGAACCCGGGTCTTTGTGCCCTGTAGTGTGTGCGCTCAACCAGGCGCGCCACTGCCTGGCCCCACTATTCAATTTATATTGCTTTTGTTAATAGAATTCCATCCACTGTGGAAGCAGGGAGTGAGAGAGCAATTTCCTTCTCCTCATGTGTACGCTTCATAACCTTCCATTGTGAAGTTCTTCGCGACTGTGGCCATCACTTTAAACTCAGCACTGTTTATAGTCCTGCTTTGCCATTTAGAAAACTAGTGGCATCTTCCCAGAAAGATAAAATCAGACAGTCTTCTTTGGCAGCTCTCTTCCTACAAGCATATATATACACATACACATATATATAGCTTTAAAATCTTAGCTTTCAGGGGAAACTAACTACCAGTGGCGAAGCTGCAGGCGTTCCTCTGTCTCTCCCTCTCTGTCACTCCTCCCCTCTCAATTTCTGGCTGTTTCTATTCAATAAATAAAATAAAGATAGTCAAAAAATTAAAGAAAATCAAATCTAGCGCCCCCCCCCCCCCATTACCCGGGGCTCAGCATCGTGGGCTGGGCTGGCTCGCTTTCCCACCCCAGCTGGCAGAGCACGGAAGCTTCTCTCGTAGGGTGGCGGGCGCCGGGTGCCGGGCTCTATCCTGAACCACAGCTACACTAGTGACATGGGCTTTTGCTTTTTCTTTGCCAGCCTTACATTTTTTTTTTTTTTTGCTATTTAAATTTTGTAGAATGATTGGGCTGGGGAGACAGCATAATGGTTATGCAAAAGGCTTTCAAACATGAGGCTCCAAAGTCCCAGGTTCAGTCACCAGCTCCACCATAAGCCAGAGCTGAGCAGTGCTCTGGTAGCTCTTTCTCTGTATCTTTCTCTCTGTATCCCTCTTTCACTAAAAATAATAATAAAATATTACAAAAATAAAAAAGAAACGATTCTGATTTCTCTTTCCTGACCCATCCGTTTTAGATGCCCTCTGCATTTCCCAAGACTAAGGAAGGAGGGCTGTAGCAGGACCCTTTGTATTTCTTACACTGAATGCCTGTTTTATTCAGCACTTACTTTTAGATTGTGTGCACACACACATACTTCCTGGTAGCTGTAATTGGGTGCCCGCCCCCCCCCCCCCCACTCTTCTGCCAGCTTTTGCCCACTGGTCTCTGACATTGCTTTAGTCACTGGTATGATCTCATAGCCTTCTTGTCTTGCTATCTGCTGTCGTCTGTGCTTTACAATGCCACCCCAGCTTTAACTGATGGATTTCACTTTTGTGATTCTTTCCTGCTGTTGCAGTGGGTACATACAAAAAGTAGGCGTGTTCTGTGGGTGCTCTTGAGTCTTCTTTTGGGAAAGCATTCTTCTCTGCCTGTTTAGGCAACTTAGCTTCTTCTGGCTGTGATGTTTGATTTTTCTTTGAGTGAGCCGTTGTCAAGCACGGCTGCAGTTGTGGCTGTTGGAGGTCCTTCTCTTGCTAGTGAGTTCTGTAGCGCGTACTCAGCACCGGCCGGCCTTCGCGGGCAAAGCTTTCCTCGTGTCCTGCAGCACCTGCAGCTGTGCGGGAGGGAGAAGCAGACCGCGGAAGCCAGTGCATGCACTGTGATTGCGGCCGTCGGCGTTGGACTCTGGAAGCGCTGTTTGTTTTCTGTCCTGGACCTTCGTACATGCCTGTCCCATTATTTCTCAAGAATAGACCAACACCCTCTCCTTGCTACCTAGACTCCAGGTGCTTTGAAGGGCGGCTGCTTATATATGCCAGGCGCTCCTTACTTAAGTCACTTGAAAAGGAATTTTTATATTGTTAACCTTGAAGTCATCTAAATTATCTGTCCACCTGTCTTGATGTGACATGGGCCATGTCGAGAAAATACTTAGTTCAGATTGGTATAGGTGATGCTGCTTAGAAAACTTCACTGATTTCATCTGTGAGCAAAACGGGGGGGGGGGGCTGTCTTTGTTTCTTTGGCAATAGATACTATGTATTGATCATACATTTAGCTAAATAAAGGCTTGAATAGTCAGCCAGCTTTTATATTTCCATGATGCTTGGCCGAGGTTACAAAGTACATTTAAAATGCAACAGTGAGGATTCAGTAAGTTCTAGACTCTTCCTTTCCTTTCCTTTCCTTTCCTTTCCTTTCCTTTCCTTTCCTTTCCTTTCCTTTCCTTTCCTTTCCTTTCCTCCCCCTTCCCCCTTCCCCCTTCCCCCTTCCCCCTTCCCCCTTCCCCCTTCCCCCTTCCCCCTTCCCCCTTCCCCCTTCCCCCTTCCCCCTTCCCCCTTCCCCCTTCCCCCTTCCCCCTTTCCTCTTCTTTCCTTTCCTTTTCCTTTTTTTTTTGAGAGAGATGTGAAGAGGGCAAACCCACTCTCCAACAGGAATAGTCCAAGATTAAAAAATTTGGGAGTCGGGTGGTAGTGCAACGGGTTAAGTGCACGTGGCGCAAAGCACAAGGACCGGCATAAGGATCCTGGTTCGAACCCCGGCTCCCCACCTGCAGGGGAGTCGCTTCACAGGCGGTGAAGCAGGTCTGCGGGTGCCTATCTTTCTCTCCTCCTCTCTGTCTTCCCCTCCTCTCTCCATTTCTCTCTGTCCTATCCAACAACGACAACAACAATAATAACTACAACAATAAAACAACAAGGGCAACAAAAGGGAATAAATAAAACAACTATTTAAAAAAAAAAGGTTAAAAAATTTGTGTTCAGTCCAGATTTAAACAAGACAGCAGCAACATCACTTGAGTTACTGATTGGAAACTTGACCAGAATAGTTGCTCTGAATATTTCCAGCACGTTTCCACATTAGAACCCCTAAATTACAGAGGAGAAGCTGTACCTTTCTACCAACATGGCATTTAAAAAAATACGAAGTTACATTGTAGCTCTCTCTACTTTATAAAATTATTGATATGGGGAGTCGGGTGGTAGCACAGCGGGTTAAGTGCACGTGGCGCCAAGCGCAAGGACCGGTGTAAGGGTCCGGGTTGGAGGCCCGGCTCTCCACTTGCAGGGGAGTCGCTTCACGGGCGGTGAAGCAGGTCTGCAGGTGTCTGTCTTTCTCTCCCCCTCTCTGTCTTCCCCTCCTCTCTCCATTTCTCTCTGTCCTAGCCAACGACGACATCAGTAATAATAACTACAACAATAAAACAAGGGCAACAAAAGGGAATAAATACATAAATAAATAAATATTAAAAAATTATTGATATGGTATGACTGGTTATTTAATTGATTGATTTCTTTTTTGGCATAATTATGATGCTCGTATGTTGAGATTATGTGGGCTATTGATGTATCTTAGCATTATTATTTTTAAATTTTTTTATCTTTATTTATTGGATAGAGACAACCAGAAATTGAGAGGGAAGGGGGGTGATAGGAAGGGAAAGAGACAGAGAGACACCTGCAGCCCTGCTTCACCACTCACAAAGCTTTCCTCTTGCAGGTGGGGATCGGGGACTTGAACCCAGGTCCTTGAGCACTGCAACATGTACGCTCAACCAGGTGTGCCGCCACCCAGCCCCTATCTTAGCATTATTAACGATGCATTAGCATCTGCCAGTTACTTACTCTGAATGTTTTTCTTTGTATAATTCAGGGGAGGAAACATTGGAGTATTAATAATATATATTTAGGGAGTCGGGTAGTAGTGCAGCGAGTAAAGCACAGGTGGCACAAAGCACAAGGACTGGCGTAAGGATCCCGGTTCGAGGCCGCTTCACAGGCGGTGAAGCAAGTCTGCAGATGTCTTTCTCTCCTCTCTGTCTCCCCTCTTCTCTCGATTTCTCTCTGTCCTATCTGACAACATAAATGGCAACAACAAGGGCAACAAAATGGGGGGAAAAAGATATATATTTAAAGACTAGTGGTTAATTATGTACCCAGAGCACTTAAGTTCTGCCATAGAAATTCTAAAGAATGTGCTTTATGTGATGAAGATTCTGCTTTAGGGAGTTCATCCATCTTCAAACATTTAAGTGCTTAATTCTGATTCTGAAAGTAGTATTCATTGATCCTTTGTTAAGCTCACAAAATTTAAGGAACTTTAAAATTTAAAAAGAATGATCAGCTAAAGGGCATTTCAATTTTGGGATGTTTTATCCTACAGCACCTGTCCCCAGGCAGAGGATGCTTCCTGTGTCTCTGGGGCTCACCAGAAAGTAAGAGTGCCAGGTTTTAGTTTTTCTTCCCTTCAGGGACTGGGAAATTTTGTGTTTCCAAGATTAAGAGGTGAAGTGCAAAGCAGTCCTTGTTTATAGGAATGGGTGGGAAGACTGGCGAGGCTGATAGTGCTTAGTTCAGTGTAGAGGGAGTTAGAGAAACTTGGAATCTGGGGAACCCACCACAGATATTGAAGACTTTCAGGCAAGATGAAATCAGCTTTAAAAATCTCTCTCTTTTACTTCTGTTCTTGCCTTTGTTTTTAGAATTAAAGGAAGCTCATTAGAGTCCCAAATTGTTGTACAGTTTGAAGCAAACAGATTGAGTCTTTCAAGGACTGGATTCAGTGCTTTGCTTAAAGAGTGATTTTTCAAAGCTTTAAGTTTTGATTAGTAGGTGTTCTAGACAGTCAGTTGGCATGTGCAATGATTCTGAGCTAATCTTTTGAAAACTTGTTTAAATAAATGTTCACCTTGACAGCAAACCTAGAGACTTACTGATACAGTTGACTGATCAGATTATTCATAGATCCTGGTAGGAGGTAGTCTGGGATCTTTGGGTAGTTTGGGGTTGATCTTTAAATATAAGATTGTAATCTCAGTGCACTATTATTTATTTAAAAAGCATTATCTACGAGGAAGCAATTACAGAAGCCAGACCTTCTACCTTCTGCAACCCTCAATGACCCTGGGTCCATGCTCCCAGAGGGATAGAGAATGGGAAAGCTATCGGGGGAGGGGGTGGGATATGGAGATTGGGTGGTGGGAATTGTGTGGAGTTGTACCCCTCCTACCCTATGGTTTTGTTAATTAATCCTTTCTTAAATAAAAAAAAAAATAAAAAGCATTATCTAGCTTTTTAGAATAAGGGGCTAGAATTAGATGAATGTCAAGCTTTCTTCCAGTTTTAAAACTCAGTTATCGATCCAGTCCTCGTTTGGTTCCATTGGACTTTTAAATTGTTTTCAGCCTGAACCCCCAAGTGAGAAGAACATGAGAGCAAGTGAGGAGGCAGTGAATACGGGTGGGTGGGGACTTGGGGTGCTCTGGACATGGCGGAAAAGTGCTTTCAATTTTCATAGAGGGTGGGAGGGGGTGACTTTCAGATATAGGAATAAGATGTGCATACTGTTTCTTGGAACTTGTCTCAGTTCAGTATATGCTACAGATAGAGTTCTTTCTAGTGACGTTTACAGACATTATGTGGAAAGCTATACTTAAAAACTACTAACCTCTTGGTGTGGGGTGGAAGGGTATTCTGTTTGGAAGGAGATAATTGCTAGGCTAGGAGGGACAAGGCGGTCTATCTTAAAATAAAATTGTATCTTTTACAAAGGTTCAATTATATAAAGGCACAAATGATCGGAACTGTGTCTCCTTGACATGTTTCAAGGAATCTTTCTTAATAAAAGAAATCCTCAACCATTAAGAATTGTCAGGACACTGGCTGTTTGTACTGACAAAGTTTATATGCTTGATTTATTCTTAGAAAACTTACATAAGAATATGATGTGTCTATATTGTGCTTTTTATCTTACTAGGATATGGTCTCACTGTATTGGCATTATTACTGGTTCAGTTTGTGTGTGTTAATCCTTATAGGTTGTACCTACAGGTTTATTTCAAAATAAGTTTTGGAGATTAGGTATTAGCATGTTAGAATCAGAACAAATGTTTTCTTCAACCTGATCAAGTTGGAGACTTTTGTGAGATGCGTTGTTACGTCCACCTTTTATTTGGTCTGACTATAGCAAAAGTGCTCTTAGGATTCTCCTAGAATGTCATATTGGAGTGTAAGGAAATATTTACGTAATCCTTGCTTTTTAAATTTGTGGGGGAAAGTTGAAATGTTGGTGGCCGACCATTAGAAACACACAAAACAAAAAGTTAAAATCACAACTGTCAACAATAAACTACCTGAACTGTCACCTTTGGATTTCTTCTGAGTTGGAAAATAGAATATGGTTCTGATTCTTTACAGTTGCTGTTAATTTTGCTCTAAACCAGAAAGTGTTAACTGGCAACTTGAAAATGTGACAAAGCTCAATTTCATTTCTTGTTTATTGCTTGTTTTCCTATTGGACAATTGGAAGTAGCTAGTAGGCTATTTGCATAGCCTCGTTTGATTGGCTAGCATTCGACTGGCAGTCCCAATCAGGAGCGGAGGGTTTAGTGGTAGGCTATGCTAATTAGCCGCCGTTGCTGGGCTCGGGGCTGCTTTCTGCTTGCAGTTCTGCTGCATCGTGTTGCCTGCTGAGAGAAGTAGATAGACGAGTGTTTAATCATCTGCGGCAGTTCCCACTCACTGCGGGCAGGCGGGTTGTAGAGCAGGCGTGCAAATAAGGACTTAATGGTTCTGTTAAATACCTGTAAGCAGATACGTGCATTACTTACAGAAGCCAAGTTGTGCCAAATCTCTTATCTGATCAAGTCTCTATAACACAAAAGGGGGGGGGGGAGTGTCCCATTTTACCTCTTCAAGCCTCACTCAGGTGCAGTCTTCTGCTCAGTAAAGATTTCTTCCTTCCAGATTAGAAATAGTCCTGTTATGAGTAAGGTGATTTTGACGCTTGACTTTAGAAAGACACATGTTCTAACAAGTCGATGCCTCCTTTGGGGCAGGTGTATCATATCGCCCATATCATCTAGCAAATCAGCACATAAACTTGAAGCCCCGTCCATGCTCCTCTGTCCGAGTCACTCTTCATCTCCTGTTATTATTACCTTGCTAATTTGAGTCACATTTAAGGTATTAGTTGTACTATCTTACCTTTGGTCACAGATTCTGTAGAATCTCGGTACTTTGGGGAACATAAGAGTTGAGCAAATACATGCAAAGTTTCATAAGACTATAGGCCAACTGTACAGTAATGCCATTGAGAGGACCGATCTGGACCAGTACAGGACAAAGAACTCACCAGGCAGGTTGAGGGCTTGGAAAACAAGTTGAGTGGGGAAGAGGATGACCACGGAACTTGGGTGAGGGCTTAAATGGACAGGTTTCACATGGCTGGCAGGCAGCTAAAGGAAGGGTGCTTCACAGTGGAGAACAGGACAGTTGACCGGACGCAATATTTGTGGCATCAGTTTCCCAGTGACCAAGGGCGTCTTTTCCCTTCTTCCACCCCCATGGCATTTCAGTGGCTTCCTTGAAACGAGGACTCTTACTACCCTGACCCTTTCTTCGGTTTTCTTCCCTTAGTTTGTGGCAATCAGTGTTTTCAGTTTTTATGAAGAAACTTTTGTGAAGAATACTTTGTTGGTTCAAGTAAATGGCTTTGGAATTTTTTAATCCCTCCCTCTTGGGCTTAAAGCATGACACACAGGATGCACCAAGCCATGTTTCTACAAAGTTAAATCCCTTTAGTTGTTTTATCCATTATGTTAAGACATTGTTGAATTGGCCCAGCTGATTTGCAGTCTTGCAAAGAATGAAGACAAAAGTCAAATCTTAGCATTTGATTGTTAATTATGCATTTCTTGGCATATACACTAAAACTACTTAAAAACAAATGTACAAGAAGTGCTTTATTCAGCCACAAGTCAGAGAGACAGCCTCCTGTGCTCAGGGGGTTTATAACATCACGGAGGTCGGGAGATAAGTCTTTTGTGGAGATGGTTGGCCCAGGAGAGGTGAGCACTCAGAAGACATTCCGATCTGCTTTTGGGCTAGGCTAGGGCTAGGAGACTGCTGGTCCAAGCGGTGTTTCCCATGGTCCCAGGGAATGCCGTGACTTTAACAGGTGGTGCTGTCCTGCTGCGCGGCGAGGAGGCCTGTTGAGGAGGCTCAGCCGCTAGGCTCCGTGGTCACGGTGGTCATGGAGAACAGTGTGGCGGGGCGGGACTGTGAAGAGCAGAAAACAGACCTCCAAGTTGTCCTGAAAGTGCAGGGTTTAAAAACCTCTTGGTATTTTAAAAATGCTCGCAGTGTTTTCCCAATCTACCTCTCTGTGATTGCTCACCAAGTCTGAAAATGGACTTTGCTTCAGCTTTAAAATACGAAAGTACACTAACAAGTGTTTCCAGCACTTTATGTCTAAACAGGCGAAAGATTTTTTTTTTTTAAAAGTCTTTTATTTATTTTATTTTTGAGAGAGATGCAGAGAGAGAAAGACACAGAGAAACACCAGAGCACTGCTCAGCTCTGGCTGATGGTGGTGCGGGGGATTGAACCTGGGACTGCGGAGCCTCAGACATGAGAGTCTCTTTGCATAACCATTATGCTATCTACCCCCACCCCAGGCGAAAGATTTTTAAGTTGCTGTTACAAGAGATGGGATATCCTGTGGACGAGGGTGTGTGTGTTCTGTAACAGGTCGTTATTTGTACAGGCTGTTTTATTTTATTTGATAGGTAATTAATTGGCTTGTAAAAATGTCACATGTTTAAAGTGTCTGATTTGGGCTGGTGAGCTTGCTCACCTGAAGGTACCTGCACTGGGTCAAGGTTTGAGCCTGCTGCGGTAGCCTTCCCTTTCCCTTTGTGTCTGTCTCTCTCGGAAAGTCAGCTCAGAAGAGTGAAACCCCCGTACAGCCAGCCAACAGACACACAGCAAGACGCTGGACGTGATGAGTTCCGATGTCTTACCCGTGAACCTTACGGCCCCTAAGACACCCTCTTCCCACGGCTCCTCGCACTTCTCTGCAGGTCTGCCCCTTGCTCTTCCTCCACACCTAGACACCGCGCCCTGCTCGCATCTCCCCTGTTGGGAATTTTATGCGCACGGAGTCATACACTGCGCTTTTTATTTGTGGCCTGGCTATTTTCTTTTAAAAGTTTAGTGTGACTTTATTATTTAATGATGGCGTACAAGACTGCAGGCATAGAGCTCCACACCGCACCCACCGCCCAGTTTCTGCGGTGACCCCTTCACTCCCGAATTACCAGCAGAGCCCTCACAGTTTCAGCTTATTCATTCATTCATTTATTTATTTATTGCCTCCAGGGTCATTGCTGTGACTCGGTGCCTGCACTATGAATCCATTGCTCCCGGAGGCCACCCCCCATTTTGTTGTTATTGTTATTGCCGTTGTCGTTGTTGGTTAGGACAGAGAAATCGAGAGAGGAGGGGGAGAAAGATAGACACCTAAGATTTGCCGTAGGTCCTAACAGGCGTGTAGTGACACCGAGTGTATTTCATGGCGATGAGCAATGTGGTGCGTTCATCGTGTGCTTTCTTCTTCCTTCCCTTAGAATATCACCTTTGGCAAAGTGTCTGGCCACACACTGTTCGTCTTGAGATAGCCTTACTTACTGTGAATTCAGATCTATTACCAGATACATACTTTGCGGAGATTTTTCTACGAGATCATGAATCATACTTTCATTCTTTTATTAGTATCTTTAAAGTGCAGATGTTTTGATTTTATTGATCAAGTTTTATTTATTGAGTTGTTCTTTTGTGAATCATGCTTCTGGAAAACTTTGGCCTAATTGTTTCAAGATAAAGGTTTCTCATGTTTCTCCAGTTTCGCAGTGAAAAAAATTTTACATTTAAGTCTGTGTTCTCTTGTAAGACTTATAAAGGTTACTTAAAAAAAAAAGGATATTCAGTTATTATAGAACTACTTGTTGAAAGGACCATCTTCCTATATGAGTGGGACTGTTTCTGGTATTTTTCTTTTATGAATTTATTTGTGTCTTGGCCACTAATACTGTCTTGTCTTTATTTTGTAGTCAGTAGTAAATGTTGAAAAGAGGTAGACTTAGTCCTACTTTTTCCTTGTTCAGACGCACTGACTAATCTAGGTTCTTTGCATTTTCTCAGTTTTTACAAAAAAATCTGGTAGGATATTGATTTGGACTGTGTGGAATCTAGAAATAATTTTGGGAAGAACTGGCATCCTGACAGAATTGATTCTAAGACTCCTGTGCATAGTATTTCTCTATTTAGATTCATCTTTAATTATTGTAGTGTTCAGTGTAACGGTCGGTCATAACTTGTCAGACTTATACTTAATCACTTTCTTCAGCACCGCTCTCAGTGGCTTTAGACTTTCCTGGTTGTAGTTGTGGGCTACGTATTGCTTTTGTATATTGATCTTGTGTTCTTCAGCCGTGTTAAAGAACTCACTTGTTGACTCTACTACATTTTTGGCGGATTCAGATCATCTTTTTTTTACTGGTTTTTATTGGTGATTCAATGTTGATTTACAAGATTGTAAAGGGTACAACTGTAGTAGGGTGTAATTTCATGCAGTGCCCACCACTAGAGGTCTGTGTCCCATCCCCTCCAGTGGAAACTTCCCTGTTGTTTATGCCTTTAGATAAAGAGTCCAACATTAAGTCCATTATCCTACCTCCCAACTCACTATCCCTTTGGATAAAGAATCGACCACAATTCTTTATGGGGGTGCAGAAGGTGGGAGTTGTGACTTTTGGAATTGCTTCTCTACTGGACCTGGGTGTTGACAGGTGGAGCCACACCCCCAGCCTGTTTCTGTCTTTCCCTAGTGGGACAGGGCTCTGGAGAGGTGACATTCCAGGAAGCATTGGTGAGGTGTCTGCCCAGGGAAGTCAGGATGGAATCATACTAGCGTCTGCAGCTTGCTTGGTGGCTGAAATGCACTAAGATGGAAAGCAAGACAACATGTTTAATAAACAAGAACCATAAAGCAGGCATAGAAGAGATGACGGTAGGGACCTTAGGGTAGAAGGAATCTAGGGTCTGTTTTAGGCATGTTCCTAGGAGTCAGTGTCTTAATAACCTTTGCTTGAGCTTGATAGCTAACGTTGGGGTAGACCAGGAATCTATCGTCTGGGCAGATGGTGTCAGAGTCGAGAGCAGAGTTAGGAGGCAGGATCAGGGCCGAGAGTTGGTCACAACCTTGAAGAAAATATATAACACAGTTAGCTGTTCACCACGATGCCGGGCCCATAGCCATTCATGCACAGGAAAGGGGCCTGCACAGCCTCCAAGGCCCTGTCAGACTGAGCTCAGAGTCCACAGTCATAGTGGGGAACCTTCTAGGCTGCTCTCATTTCAGAGGATTCAGATTTTCTTTTCTCTTTTTCTTTTTTGTTTTCTTACCCAGAGTACTGCTCAGCCCTGGTTTATGGTGGTGCAAGGAATTGAGCCTGGGACTTTGGAGCCTCAGGCATGAGAGTCTCTTTTCATAACCATTAAGCTATCTACCCCCACCCCAGATTTTCTATTTGGGTAATTCTGTTGGTGATGAAAGACATCCTGCTTCTTCTAATCTAGTTTTTCCACACACTTCAGTGGTGTGTAATATAAGAACACATTCTGAAGGCTGGAGAGTACCATATTCCATAGAAAGAAGATGCTGTCACTGATTTAGAGGGAAAAGGTGAGTCAACACTTAAGTGGCGTTTCTTGCGTCTCTTGCAAGATGCCCCTCTACTCCTTTTTGGGGGGCATCTGAGGTCACCGTGTGGCACACTCAGGGTAAAGTTGGTGAACACGCCTGGTTTCTGAATGTTGAAGCTACCCACCATTCATTCCTCTTGGTCATTCCCCCCCCCCCTTTTTTTTTTCCTTTTCTGATAGAGGGTGAGACACACCGAAAGGTAGAGAGAGACAGGAGGGGAGATACCCCAGCACTGGTCTGCCACTCCTGAAGCTATCCCTCTGCAGGTAGAGCAGGGGCTTGACCGTGGATCCTTGAGAACGGATGTCCCACCACTTGGCCCCGTTGGGTGTTTTTTCCTTGAATTTGGTTATTCGGAAATAATTTTCTATTTTGAGTCCTGCTCCTGAGAGTTTATGCGTGAGACCAGCACAGCATGTTGGGCGCATCTCCTTTCTGTGAAAAAGCACTGCCCTGTATAGCCTACCCAGTGTCTGTGCATCTAGGTGTTCCCTGGCCCGACTGTGTGTAGTGTTGGCTGTCAACCTTTGACATTCCTTGGCTTCTTCCGCACGGTCCTGACCCTGTTTGCTTCACCTGCTATCCTCTGTGTCCATGCTTGTGTACGGATGTGTTCATCTTGTAAGGGTGCGGGCCGTGCTGCATTTAGGACCCTGTCTGGAGACCTAGACTCGCAGTGGCCCAGTTTTGAACTAAGACCACATTCTGAGTTGGGATCTCAACACATGACTTTTGAGGAGGCGTGACTTTCCTCTGCTTTCACCTCTAGAACTCACCGTGAAGGCGGTTACCCTCTCAGCTGAGAAGTGTCTGTGGAGTGCTGCCTTTTCATGCCAGCACTAAGAGCGGGTAAGAGAGCCTCGCTCGCCTGCAGTCCCCCAGGTAGCAGAGAAGCAGCCTGCGTGCGTGCGTGCATGTGGCCCAGGAAGGAGGACCTCAGCCCACCCGCAACAGCCCGGGTGTTGCTGATGGTGCTTCACCTGGGTCCGGGAGTGTGACCTCCGGGTTTGTGGGAGCAGGAAAGAGGGAGCTCGGGCACTGCCAGTGGCAGTGGCAGTGGCAGGACGGAGAGTAAGATTGAAAACGAGAAATGCAAACACTGTACCTGGCAGCACTGGGTATTTTAAAGTGTTGCCAGTTTTGAGATCGATTTATTTATCGATTTATTTATTTTACCAGGGCACTGCTTCTCTTTGGCGCCTAGTGGTGCCAGTGATTGAGTCTTGGGACTTTGTGCGCCTCAAACATGAGAGGATTTATTTATTTATGTATTTATTAATTTGGTTTTTGCATAACTGTCACGCTGTTTCCCAAGCTCGGGATTTTTCTTTTCCCTTTTCAGTGGGGAAGTAGACTTTTGTCAGAGCAGTGCGGACAATAACCAAAGGCACAGACGCTGGATGAGGGGCTGTTGCCGCAGAGCCCTTGACATTTTCTCCTGAAGTCAGGTCTTGCCAGAGTATCGAAATAAGCAGAGGACGTGTGAGGCGTTCCTGTGACCAGAGCCCCAGATTGTGGCTGGTTGTGGGGTTCCTCTTGTGTTCTGGAGGTGGCAGTGAGTCTGAGGAGGTGGTGTTTACAGGGAGGTCAGACTTGGCACCCTTGCCGACTCGCCAGCCCTGGCAGGCGCGGCTGCCACGATGCAGTGCTTTCCAACAGAGGCATAGGTTAGCCTCGGAACTGACACGCTCCTGCAGTGGGTCCATCTGCCTTCACCCTTGAGGAGACCCGATGGCCTCTCTGTGGGGGGAGGAGGGTGGGTGGAGGGAGCCTTCTTTTCCTTGGTTTATATTCTCCAGGAGACTAATGCATTTCTGTCATCGGCACATTTAGTGGTTTATTTTCTGAACATTCCGTCCACCAATGACAATCAGATACAGTCTCCAGGGGTCTGGGGCTCTGCCATCACCGTCACATTAGTGTTCTGAATTCTCGGAACTGTGTTGTCCCAGCACTGTACAGTGAGAGTGTGTAAGGAAGGGCTCGTGTAAAGCCTCTCCAGGGGTCACCCTCTCCAGGGGTCACGGTACAAAGGAAGGGCAACATTCACTTCAGCAGTGGGTTTGGCCCACTGTGTCCAAACGACACTGTCTCAGCATTTTCATTTCTTAGTAGTAGTATTATTACTGTTACCGCCACCAGAGTACTGTTCAACTCTGGCTTTCAGTAGTGCAAGGGGTTGAACCTGGGAATTTGGAGCCTCAGGCATGAGAGACTCTTTGCATAACCATTATGCTATCTACTCCTACCTATTTATTATTTATAATGAGCGACCTACAGGGACAATAGAGATCTCAAAGCTGAGACCAAAGCACTGCTCAGCTCTGGCTTATGGTGATGCTGGGGACTGAACCCAAGACCTCAGAGCCTGTCTCCTCAGCCCATTCAACTCAAAGTCAAAATGACCGAGACACGTCACATTCGGTTTTTTTTCTCCCTGCTACAAAGTCTTGAAACCCCATCTGTGTTCACATTTACCGCACACCTTACATTTCAGGTGCTCAGCAACCACCCACACAGGTGGCTGCCGTACAGGACAACGCGGGTCTGGGCCACAGCAGGGGCTCAGCACATTTTTATTGAGCAAGTGAGCGAGCGGGTGAGCGAGCGGATGAGCGAGTGAATGTATGCATTAGAGGATCAATTGGTTGTTAAAAGGGACATGTGGAGGTGAGAAAAGGCCTTGTTTTTCCAGTTAAGAAGTTGAGCATATTCATGTGGTTTAAGATAGAGCTGGGGAGGAGACGGCGAGGAGGACACGGAGGGCCTTGTCCACGGAGGATTACCCCTAGGGAGGTGACAGGCCAGGAATGGGCAGAGCCGTCTCCCTGTCCCATCCCTTAGGAAGAAAGTCGACATCACTCAGTGATACTTTGAGGTTCAGACCTAGTTTGTTTAGCGCCCTCTTGGGGCTGAATTGTTCCGACCATTTCTTCCCTCAGTTTTGGGACCAGATAGTCCTCGCCACGTCTTAGAGTTTCCCCGGAAGACGTCATTTTAAGTCAGAAGTGGGGAGAACCTCTTGACAGGCATCATTCAACTAGAAAAAAAAAAGCTTTCCGTTTTAAAATTAATTTATTGAATATTATCGTTAGCATTGTGGTTAGATTAAGGCTGCTATAAAGTCAGCTGCATGCATCTAAATGTAACTGAGGTACTTCCCCCCTAACTATTCTTCAACCCGTATATACTTGAGTCAAGCAAAAGTCTCTGCCTAGTCATTGTCCTCGCGCATTACAGAATGTACAGCTCATGGCCTTACTTGCCTGTGAACGGCAAGGTTCTGTTGGAGCAGGTCACCTAGCATGGAGGCTAAGGTCATTTGATTTACTGAATCCCTAAAAAGCGAGGCAGAGAAGTTTAAGAGACATTTGAGGTTATGCCTTCACATCTTCAGGTGTTGATGTAGAGGCAAAATATTTAAAGATTGTTTTCAGAATTGTTGTGTTAAGTAGAAATTATGAATATACTCAGTGTTATTGGAAAGCATCAGTTGTTCTGATGTTAAAAACAACTACAGAAAACCGTACCTCATTGTCTGGAATAAAGTAGTCTGCTTAGGGTGTCATGCAGCTGTTCCCCCGTGTCGGACCCTGACCACTCAGAAGTACAGATGATGTGTTCTGGAGAAGCTGAGGGAGGCCGGTGAAGACGAGGCCCTGGCGAGGGCGAGGGCGAGGGCGAGGGCGAGGGCCAGGGCCAGGGCCAGGGCCAGGGCCAGGGCCAGGGCCAGGGCCAGGGCCAGGGCCAGGAAAAGGAAAGGAGGCTGACTGGTGGCCGTGCTGGGATGGGCACCGCACACATGGAGGGCGCTGTGGCATCCCCTGCCCGGGAGTGCCAGGTTGCTTTGGCAGGGTGGGTCATGAGTCGACGTGTGACTCGGATCACTAGATGCACGAGGACCCGGGTTCAAGTGTCTGGTCTCCCGTTGCGGGGCGGAAACTTCTAAGCAGCGGAGCAGCGCGGCTGGTGTCGCTTTTTCTCCCCCTTTCTGTCAGAAGAAAGAAGGGCAGGGAGAGGTCCCAGGAGTGGTGGATTTGTGGTGCAGGCACCCAGCACCAGTGAATAGCCCTGGGGACACCCCCCCCCCCCTCCCCGTTAAGTTTTTGAAATTCAAATCACAATACACTCAGGAGCTAACCACTCACCTTGGGGGCCTTTCTTTTGTTTTCCAAGTCACTTAGGCTCCAACCCTCTTTGAACTATTTTGAATCCAGCTTGCATCCCTCCCATCTTTGAACTAAACCCACGGCCAAGTCCTTGGCCCTTCCCTCCGCTGCCCTTCATATGTCCTGGCTTTTCTTTTCCAACTCAGATCTAGCTCTGCTGGAACTTTTGGAGTACGCCCCAGGCTGATTTCTGCTTGTGGTTTCTCCTGATACAGTAATCCAGTTCCCACGCCGATTCTGTTACAGGTCGATCCACTGCCCCGTCCTGCAGATGGAAAGCGAGGCCCACACTGACTGGACTAGCCCGAGTCACACGGCAGCTCAGAAACGGGTGCAGTCACTCCTGAGCGTGGGCTGCAGTAACGAAAAGTGCCCGCTCCCGGCACAGCTCCACACCCCCGGCCCCCTAGACTGCCTTTGGGACTCTGGCCCTGCTCCCCAGCCAGACCGCAGGTCTCGGAGCTGCCGCCTGCAGGAGAAGTGGCCGTTGGCTGGCAAAGTCATAGGCCAGCCGCGTTGGAGGCAGAGCCGACGGTGGGCTTGCGAGAGCTTTGGGCTGCGCCCCAGGGATGGGGTGGCTGTGGCCAGACTCTGGTGTGCTCCCCACTCGCCACAGGGCCTTTTGGATGCTGTTGGCAAAGCTCATGGGTATCAGAGAACCAAGCTGAATGTTTTGCTAGGGTATTCTTTTAAATTGGAGGTGAGGTCCACTCACTTGGTCCAGACCTCTTTTTAAAATTCACCTCTCTTCTGGCCTCTATGTTCAGCATACCTATCTGTAGCAGAATTCAGTCGATGGGATTTGGGAAATTCACACCCCCCCCCCCCCAAGCCTCTTCACTCCTTTACTTCCCCACCCTCCCATCTTGGAGAGGGGACTCAGGCAATGACAAGGGTGTACTCCGTGGGAAGCTGATGTGTGGTCGCTGGTCAGTGGCCCTGCACTTAGGAGTTGTGGTCACTTGGGGGGGCCTCTAGGTGTGCCCTGCCACGTGCCGCTCGCACCCTCACCCAGAGCCTTTGTGGGTGCAAGGGGGCACTGGAATAGCACTTGGCATGGAGTAAGAGTTCAGAGCATGTCTCCACTTTCTGTTTCTTTTCCTGAGTATGAAAAGCCACTCACAGATCACTTAGGCACAGGCTGGTGGAGGCTGGCGTTATCCACGTCGCCATTACAAGGGACTTGGTCTGGGTTGGAAACTGCTGCTTATTTGAAATGAAAATGAAACCTCACTTTTTATTTCTGATGTCCGTTTGACTCCTTAGCAGGTTTGAAAAACTGTCCCTTACTGCTGATTTGAGTGAAAATTAATATCTTTTGTCAGGTACTGTTTTTTCCCCCCTTAGTGTTTTCAATTTGTGTTTTTCCAGAGCTTTCTTTATATACTAAGGACATTATGTAGCAGTTTGGACAGTGAGATTAAAAACTAGTTGTTTATTAACTTTATGTATTGGATAGAGACAGCCAGAAATTGAGACAGATGCAGATGGGGGAGATAGAGTGGGAGGGAGGAAAAGAGACACCTGCATCACTGCTTCACTACTTGCAAAGTTTTCTTCCTGCAGGTGGGGACCGGGAGCTTGGAGCTAGGTCCTTGCACATTGTAACATGTGCCCTCCACCATCCACCAGGGCCGGATAGTAACACTTTACAAAGCTGTTTCATTTGGTATGGAACTAAGAAGCAATTCCCCCCCTCTTTTTTATTTATTTATAAAATGGAAATACTGACAAGACCATAGAACAAGAGGGGTACACTTCCACCACCAGAAATTCATAGCAGTCCCTTCCCTCCCCCTTGATAACTTTCCTATTCTTTATCTCTCTGGGAGTATGAACCTAGGATCACTATGGGGTACAGAAGGTGGAAGGTCTGGCTCCTGTAATTGAAGAAGCAAAATTTAACCATGCTCGCACAGTTGATCTAGGAGAACTAGTTAGTTCTAGAGGGGAGTGTTTATTTGCTGCATAGACATATTTCCAATGAAGACTTACTTCACACACACACACACACACACACACACACACACACACACACACACACACACACACACACTAAATTTTACAATCACGATCTAACAGTTAACAATTTACTTAATGCTTAACTTTCAGTGTCTCTGGTCAGATGAATAAATCTTGCCTTTTGGGCATCTTGTAATGGAAAATCCCCATAAATACACAGTGTTTTAATTGGAATTACAAAGCCAAATGATTGCCTCACTGGATACTTTTAAGTATTATGCTGCAATTCAATATAGGTACCCAAGTACTTAACTAGATTTAAAAATATCTTGTATGTTTAACAGCTGTGCGGCTGAACTAGGAAAGAGGGAGCAGCTTGTGTGTGGGTCTCCTTTCCTGCCTGTGTGGTGGAAGGAGGGGAAGTTGAAAAGCTTTCTCCCTCTGCCGCTATTGCTGTGGCTGCTTTGACAGAAGACGGAGGTAAAGGTCAGGAAGAGAGATCGAGAGGGTTTCTTTCTCGAAAAATGTAGGGGCCTGGAACTTAGTAGCTTCTTCAGACACGTGCTACTTAAGGTGGCTTGGTCAGGACTTGTTGCAGGTAAAGAATCTTCCAGGGCCTGGGACCTGCCTGGGGGCTGGGTTCTGCTTGTGTTGTATTCCTCCTTGCCTCTTTTGGTCTCTGACCATTCTCCTTAGAGAGGAAGACTCCAACCAGATAGAGACCAGCTTTTTAATGACTTCATAATATTCCAGCTTTTAAATCTGTTGTGCTGAACTATTCCTCATCTTTGTGTACTTGAGATTTCTGAAAGGAAACTAGGGTTGAGACCTCAGGGGAGATCCGGCATGGGTGAAGGAGGGAGTTCTGTGGGTAACTCACTACATTGTGCATGACATTTAATAATTTGTAGATACATTAGATAATGTTGAGACAGTTTATCTTGTATAGAAATTAAAAATTTTTTTTTAGAATTTTTTTTTTTTTTAAAGGAATGAAGTTGGGACCCAGCCACCTAGTAAGAAATTGTGCCTTCTAAGTTCTAGACAGAAACTGAAGAGCACAATCTTTCCTCTCCTCTCCTCTGGCAGAGGTCTGTGTGAAATCTTAAATTCGTGACATATGAGAGAAAGGGATCTTTATACTTGTCAGTTGATAAGCCGAGCTATTTCCTCTCTGAGGAGCCGACTCGTTTGTCCCTTTGCTGTGTTTTTCTGTCTGTGCTAGTACAACCGTCAGTCCTGGTCTGATGTAATTAGAATTTTTTTTATTATCTTTATTTATTTGATAGAGACAGTCAGAAATCAAGAGGGAAGGTGGAATATAGAGAGGGAGAGAGACAGACCCCTGCAGTCCTGCTTCACCACTTGCAAAGCTTTCCCCCTGGAGGGTCCTTGCACACAATAACGTGTGCTCTCAACCAGGTACAGCACCAACCGACTCTAGTGTAATTCCTAAATAGGCTGAACCTTCCCGACGGTTTTGTAAATGAATATGTATATACCGAGTACACAGGACAGAGGGAGCCAGGGCACTGAAGTCAGGACCAAGGGCCCCGGGGGCTTTCCAGAGGTGATCGAACAGCCCAACACCTGGAGTTCACCTTCCTGGGTTACTCCAGTGCTTCCCCATAGCTGTCCTGCAGATAACTCTGGCTCTCATGAAAGCGAGTGAAAACCCACTCAGTGAACGCACTTTTCACACCAGCCCTTCAGGTGAGGCTGGGCGGTACTTGTCTTACGTGCTGTCTGTTTAGTATTTGCTAAGCCAGGGAGGAGACAGCTACTGCTGTGAGGGGCAGCTCGGAGTCAGAGTGCTGGCCTTGACCTCTGTCTCCCTGTGGCCTTTTCTCTTGCTGGAGGACAGCGAGTCCCAGGAGCTGGCCTGCCTCTGATCCCAGTAGTGATCATGCCTTAGCTTGCTCGGAAGACCCGGTTCCTTGATTATAAGCCAGTACAGTTTGTCAGTTTGCATGACAAGTCACCATCGGAAAACTTGAAGTCTTCCTGGTTGTTTTTTTTGAAAGCGGAGCTGACTGAAGCTGGATGACTGCATCTTCCAGCCTGCGGGTGGCCGGAGTCAGGGCACCCACGAGGTGGTGCTTGTTACCTTAAGGACTGAGCTGGGAATCAGCAGCCAAGACTGTCCCGTGCAGATCTTGTGGATTCTCTCCATCTAGTAGATGTTTCCCTCTGTGTTTTAGGAGGTTAGGTTGGTCTGAGGGTTAGCTTGAATGTGTTAGAACTCTGCTGGAAAGAGGTTTCTGGAATCGAGGCCCTGCACCTGTTTACGTGCCCATTCAGGCTCTGTGGGGAGACGTGGAATGGCCTGAAGGGGCTGCTTCGGCAGCTCCTGTCTCGCGAGCTGTTCCCGGGTGCAGTTATCTGGCTTCCACTCGTCCAGAAGGCATCCTTCCCCGCTCATCTGTGCGGGAGTGGCCAGTGACACAGCTTCTAAAATTAAACCTCGACCATACACGAGCTTCCTTCTGGTTTCCCCATGACTGGGGTGGGAGGATTAGAGAATGCATGTATTTAAACAGTTACTCACAATCGCTGGAGACATGCAGCTTAGCTAGCAAGTATCGTGCCTCTCTGAAAATGGCGGCGCTTTGGCCTGCAGGCCATGTTCCGTACAGATGACTGTGGTCCCAGTTGCTGTTGCTGTGTTAAGATACACTGCTTTCTTTTTTGCATATGGTGTTTCCAGTAGGGCTTTGGTTTTCAGTACTTCAGAGGTTTGTCACATTCAAATCAGTTCCCAGGTAATCACACCTAAAATCCTGTGAATTTACTATATATATATATATATATATATATATATATATATATATATATATATATATATATATATATAATCCACGCACAGAGTATCCATTGTGTGTGCGTACTTAGTTTTTGCCACTTGGCCTATAGTCCGCACGGTTCCACCTCTTGGTGGATGGAGACGCTTCCCCACCTGGGCTCTCCGGTGGTGGTGGGCCTCTCACCCAGGTCCTCAAGCACAGCACACCGGGTGCTCTGCCAGGTGCCACTGCCCAGCCCCGGTATGCTCGATCTGCTGCGGCACGTTAACAGCTTTCATTTCGTGTTGGCATTTCTCACCCCCTGCCAGGTTGATTCCCTTTAAAAGCAGCAGGTTTGCATTTGTGTTTTTCTGGACGCCCACTTTTTGTTCGCTCCTGATTCCACAGTAAGTGACACACACTTGTGCTCTAGTCTGCTGTGTGCTGAGTTGTTGAAGTAGTTGAGCTTAATTAGAAAGTTCGTGGGTATATATATATATAGATATATATATCTATATATATATATATATCTTTACTTACCTGTGTCTTTTACTTCAGGCTTTCTAGCACCTTCTTCCCCAACTCCAGGGCTCAGAGGCTACCAGATCTCTGGTTTCTGCTAAATGGAGGCATATTTTATTTGAATGAGCTTATTATTGGCTGAACATTTTAGTTTTATGGATACTGTGAGAAAAATAAATTTTCTCTGCATTTGGAATTTTCACGACTATTGATAGCTGGTACTGTTATCTGCTGTATTTTTGTTATTTGAAACTGACCTGTATGTTTTTAGAATGTTGCAAGAAATATAAATTCCCCCCTTATTATGTCAACAACATTCACGTTATAATCATCTGTGGAATCCAGCAGCCCTGTCGTGGGTGACTATTTTGGTCTTTTATGTGTTCCAGGTGCTGCTACTACCGCAACTAAGTTCTTAATTCAAGTGTAAGAACTCGGTTTGCCTTTTGTAGTAAAAGGGTTAAGGATCCATTTACGCTTGGGCTCGGGGATTTTCAGTTATCTAGTTGTTGAAGATAGTTTAACACCACAGAAATAATGTGCGCTATTAAATCCAGAGTGAATGAATGAAATACGTACATCGTGTCCTAATCTGAAAGCACCAAGACTGCTCTTCTTGACGTTTAAATACGGTAGATATTTTATCTCCTCCCGTGACCCACTAGTCTGTCTCTCAGCCTCAACTGTCCCTCCTCTGTGGTGATTCGGGGCTATCACTTGTATGTCGGTTCTTGTCTTCTTCACTGGGTGTCTACACTCCAGAGCAGTGTGACCGTGATTTACCTCTGTGAGGACTGTAAACTGTACAGCACGTCACTTTGCTGCAGCCAGTCAGCTGTTTTTAAACATTCTGCTGAGGAATGACTTTACAGTTTGTCTCCTGGTGCTTCTCTGCTTGTGTAGATCTCAGTTTCTGAGACATTTTCCTTCTTGGAACAGTTTTTGAGTGCAGATCTCTTCTGTTCACAGAGCTCACTTATTTGATAAAGTGCCCTGTCTTCAGTGTGGAGAGGGGTATTTTCCCTGGACATAGACTTGTAGGTTAAGAGTCTCTTCTTTCATCACTATGAGAGATCACAGATTCCTCCCTGGCTGTTTTCTGACTTCTTCCTCTGCCAGTGGTCTCCAGCAGCTTGGCTGAGGGCTTTGTGTTGGGTGGCGGCGGCTGGTGCGCATGGATGGGTGCCCACGTAGGTCCTTGGTGCTGTCGCTGAACGTGGACTGTGTCTCGACATCTTTCATTGACTTCGGAGAACTTGGACTAGTATCTCTTCATATATTTTTCTTTCCTATTTCCTCTCTTTCTCTTTTGATTCTTTTAAAAAAAATTTTATTTATTCCCTTTTGTTGCCCTTGCTGTAGTTATTATTGTGGTTATTGATGTCGTTGTTGTTGTTGGATAGGACAGGGAGAAATGGAGAGAGGAGGGAAGACGGGGAGAGAAAGACGGACACCTGCAGACCTGCTTCACCACTTGTGAAGCGACTCCCCTGCAGGTGGGGATCCAGCCGTGGCTCGAACTGGGATCCTTACTCTGGTCCTTGCGCTTTGAGTCATGTGCGCTTAACTCGCTGCGCTACCGCCCGACTCCCTCCCTTTTGGTTTTACTCCAAGCCAAGCCACACGGTGTGTTAGCTTGTGTTCCATAGGTCTGTTTTTTCTGGTTTGTTGTTGTTGTGTTTTTCCCACTCTATTTTGTATTTATTTTCAATGTGGTTGATTTTTATTGCTTTATGTTTGTTTGCTGATCTTCTCTTCTGAATACCTGTTCTGCTACTAAATCACTTCAGTGAAATTTTCATTTCCGTTTTTTAATTTTTTTTAAAGATTTTATTTATTTGTTAATGAGAAAGCTAGGAGGAGAGAAAGAACCAGGCATCACTCTGGTGGATGTGCTAGCAGCCAGGGTTGAACTGGGACCTCCTACTTGAGAGCCCTATGCTTTCTCCACTGCGCCACCCCCTGGGCTACTGATAGGTTCATTTTTAGGATTTCCATTAGGTTTGCTTTTTAAAGTTTTCATGAATCTGTCAATATCCAGTGTTCTCTTATTTTGTCATGTTTTTCTTTATGTTTTAAATCATGGCACCTTTTAAGCCTACCATTATTTTTATAGTTTCTGGGCCTAGAGATGAAGTTTTTTTTTCCCACCTGAATCCGGACCCCCTTTTGCAAGACTTTAGGGTGTTTCATGACCTTTGATAGTCTGTGCCTGAGCAGTGCCAGGTGTTGAGCTCTGCAGTTAGTGGGTGACAGTAGCACCCATTAAAATGTTGGACTGTGGTCCAGGAGGTGCTGCAGTGGATAAAGCATTGGATTCTCAAACATAAGGTCCTGAGTTCGATCCCCGGCAACACATGTACCAGAGTGATGTCTGGTTCTTTCCCTCCTATCTTTCTCATGAATAAATAAATAAATTAAAAAAAAAATGTTGGTCTGTCCATAAAAGGATGACAGAGGACCTAGTGGGGATTGTATTGCTAAGTGGAAAACTGAGAAATGTTACACATGTACAAACTGTTGTATTTACTGTCAAATGTAAAACGTTAACCCCCCAATAAAGAATTAAAAAAGTGTACAAAGGGGCTCAACTTAAAGTGTGGTGCTCCAAATTCTAAGATGAATCATGAGACAGTTTGTAGCATGAAAAAAAAAGTTGGACTGTGGTGGGCTGGGAGCTGGTATAGTGGCTAGAGCTCTGGATTGGTAAGAATGAGGTCCTGGGTTTGATCCCTGCTGTTGTTACCTGTTCCAGAGTGACGATACTTTTCTTTTGCTCGCTTCCCTGTAATACATAGAAAGCGCTGCTCTGTGTCTTGGTAGGCCGTCCCCCTGCTGGCTCATCATCTTTGCCTTTTAGATACAAGACGGTGCGCACCTCGGGGCCAGTTTAGCACCACTCCTGGAGCAGAGATTTTGCAGGGTCTCCGCTGAACGCTTGGTGTTTGTTTGTGCTTCTCCCCAGTCCCGTGTGAATTAGGGGAGTTTCAGCTCAGGCCCCCCTGCAGTTGTCCTTGGCCTGGTCTTCTGGACCTTCAGCTCACGCTAGTGACAGCGCCTGACCCAGTTGTCATGGGGCCCTGGGTTTGCACCGCACCACACGCCTCTCTCTGCTGCCCACCCCTCACCCAGCGAGGTTCTTTGGGCTCCCCTGCCCACGCTGTGCCTGGAGGTCACCTCAGGTGGAAAGTCCCCGGAAGTCCTTCCCCTTTGTCAGTGATGGCACCTCTTTACCAGCGTCTCAGGCGCCCACTCGGGTCTCGGCCTCCTGCGGCTATGGATGGGGGACCACACCGTCCAGTCCCCGCTGCTCTGAAATGGCCGCCGGGGAGAGGCTGATGGTGTAGGCTTCTAAAAACGACATTTTTATCCCTACCCTGCTCCCATCTGTAAAAAGGGCTGCACGGATTATTTCCGACTGAAGAACCTGAGCATTTATTTAGCTGTTTTGTGAACAATTTCATTGTGTTTGTAAATCAGTGGTATCTTGATTTGCTAGTATGGTCAAATGTGTGTCCACTTTATCTCTCCTTGATGGAATGAGAGCCTTTTGTATGTGGAGTTATACTACTCCAGGCTAGTTTTTTCATTGAGAGAGACACAGGGAGACAGAGATAGATGCCACAGTATTGGAGAGGGAAGGAGAGGCACCATTAACACTGGAGCTTCCTCCGTTGCCATAGCACCTTCTGTGCAGTGCCAGGGTTCGAAGCTGGCCCTTGTGCGTGTCATTGCAGATAGCCTGTCAAGCCAACTCTGACTCCTGTGTACACATTCTCCAGAAGATAAGAAATCACTTCATGTGCTTTTTAAAAGACTTATTTATTAATGAGAGAGAGGGAGAGAACCGGAGCACCACTCTGGCGTCTCAGTGCCAGGAATTGAACTGAGAAACTCAGATGCTTGCAACGTCAGTGCCCTGCACACTGTGCCGCTGCACTGCTGGGCTAGCAGTTCGCTTCCTCCCATTAGATAATTAAGTGTTCACAACAGAGCTTTGCGTATACATAGTAACTGCCCGGGAGTCCCGGCGGGCTGTGTGCTGTGTGGCTGGGGCATAAGGGTGAGCAGGGGAAGGGGCTGAAGCAGCGCTCTCTCCTGGTGCTGTGATAAGGCAATTCTTTCTTTCTGACTCGTGAGTCAGAATTAAACAAAAAGTAAAAATACTTCTTTGATCCTTACCCCTTTCAACTCCTCCCTCCCTTTCCACATCATTTCTTCATATTCTAAATATCTCTGATAGACTCAGTTTGTTCTTTCACTGGACAAATATTTATTGAATGCAGGCCGCATGCCTGACCCATTTTGGTGCTGATGACATCCCGGTGGATAAAACTTGGCACAGTCTGTCATCCCACCCCCTCCAGTCACCAGGGAAGTCAGGGAAGTGCACTGGGCGCCTCTTTTACTTCCTTTCCACTTAATTCTGGTTGCCTCCCCCTAATCCCCCCCCCCCGCCGTGTGTGTGTGTGTGTGTGTGTGTGTGTGTGTGTGTGTGTGTGTGTGTGTGTGTGTGTGTTGCACTACTCAGCTCTGACTTGGTGTTGGGAGTTGAACCCGGGATGTGGAGCCTTAGGCAAGAAGGCTTCTTGCAGAACCATTGCGCTATCCATACCGCCAGCCTCCTTAATTTCATAGGTGCTTCTGTTATATAACTGGCTTCAGGAGTGTTTCCATATTGCAGGGTAGAGTTTTAGTTTAGAGAAGAGCCCTCCCTCAGGCTGTCTTTGCTGTTTCTCTGTCTGCCTTTACTTTTGAGCCTCTCTGCCTCCCCGGAGTCTTGGAGATCTGTGAAAGAGGTGTTTCTCTGTGAGTTAGTATTAATCTCCATCTTGATGTGGTCTTGGATAGCTTGATTGAAGCAAGAAAGTTGCTTCACTTTGTAAGGAAACTTTACCGTTCAAATTTCATCAGACTTTTAAACTTTTATAGAAGCGTGCACTTTCAGCACAAGTTTACAAGATCTGCTCAGTTCAGGTTTAAAATGCAGCCACAACCCTATGGCTTCCCTCCAGCTTGCCCTTTGCACGTTGGGTGACAACTTAAAACACTATTTGGAATTGAACTCCAAACAGTGAGTTTGAAGACAGTCTTGAATTTAGTATTATAAGCCCATATAAAACAATAACATCTACTTCTAACAATGGATATTGTGATACATTCTATAAAATTCAGCTGTGCCATAGGATGAATTGAGTTCTTTTTTCTCATTAAGATTTGAACTAAAAGGGAAGATAAAAATATTACACTTGGTTGGGTGTACATGTTACCATGTGCAAAGACCCAGGTTTCAGCCCCCGCTCCCTGCCTGTAGGGCAGGTCTACAGGTGTCTTTATCTTTTCCTTTCCCTTTCAGTTTCCCTTTGTTGTCAGGAGCCATGGATTTGTAGTGCAAGCCCTAACAATAACCCTGGTGGTAAAAAGAAAAAAAGAACACAAATGATAACTTCAGAAAATAAAAACCATGTTGATTGACTTAATTATAAAGCCAGGCTGACAGGAAACCCATGATCATGTTAGTTTGTGTCTTGCAGTTTTACTGTGGAGGGAGAATGAATGAGTGGGTAACTTAGATTCTTTCTGAAACACACAGCAAGTGGGCTGAGCGTGGCCCACGCCTGGAACTAGTTCCCAGTGCTGGCAGCCTCAGCATCTGTTTTCACTTCACTAGTGGGGTAGACCGCTAACTTACTATCGTAGCTGCAGTGACACGGTATATAGTAGCCGGCTTTTTATTAGACACACAAGTGCCTTTTAAACCACACTGAAATTGTCTACAACAGTGCTCACAGAGACCACCAGCTTCTTCTTCTTCTTAAATTTCTTTATTGGGGGATTAATGGTTCATAGTCAACAGTAAAATACAATAGTTTGTACATGCATAACATTTCCACATAACAATACAACCCCCACTAGGTCCTCCTCTGCCATCATGTTTCAGGGCCTAAACCTCCCCTCCCCCCTTTTTTACTTTGGTGCAATACACCAACTCCAGTCTAAGTTCTGTTTAGAGTTTCTCCCTCTGATCTTGTTTTTTAATCTGTCTGTGAGTGAGACCATCCCATATTCATCCCTTTGTTTCTGACTTATCTCACTTAACGTGTATTTTTGAGCTTCATCCATGATGGGCTAAAGAAGGTGAATTCATCATGAACTTGAGACTTTGGAGTCTCAGGAATAAGAGTCTCTTTGCACAACCGTTACGCCATCTACCCTGTTCACATTTTCAGCTTCCCACATAACAATACAGCCCCCTCTAGGTCCTCCTCGCCCATCGTGTTCTAGGACCTGAACCCTCCCCCCACCCACCCCAGAGTCCTTTACTTTGGTGCAGTCCACCAGACCCGGTCCACGTTCTGCTTTGTGTTTGTTGTTCAACTGTTATTAAATTTTTTAAATTAGATTCGTTTCATTGAAGATGCCTTTAAAATTTAGATGGAAAAGAGTTTTGCCAATATTTTCCTCTAAGTATTTGATAGTTTCTGGTCTAATATCCAAGGGGTGTTGAAATTCTCTGTTACTGTGTTGCTGTTAATATATTGCTGTAGCTCTTTCAGTAGATATTTGATGTGTTTTGATGGCCTCTCCTTGGGTGTATAGATGTGAATAATTGTCAAGGAACCTTGATTGACTGATCCTTTGAACATTAAGTAATGGCCGTCCCTATCTTTCTAAGTGTTTGTTTTGCCCCCAGGGTTATTGCTGGGGCTCAGTGCCTGCACCACGAGTGCTCCTGGAGACCTTTTTTTTTTTTTTTTTTTAAATAATTATTTCTTTATTGGGGAATTAATGTTTTACATTCAACAGTAAGTACAATAGTTTGCACATGCATAACATTCCCCAGTTTCCCATATAACAATACAACCCCCACTAGGTCCACTGTCATCCTTCTTGGACCTGTATTCTCCCCACCCACCCACCCCAGAGTCTTTTACTTTGGTGCAATACGCCAATTCCAGTTCAGGTTCTACTTGTGTTTTCTTTTCTGATCTTGTTTTTCAACTTCTGCCTGAGAGTGAGATCATCCCATATTCATCCTTCTGTTTCTGACTTATTTCACTCAACATGATTTTTTCAAGGTCCATCCAAGATCGGCTGAAAACGGTGAAGTCATCATTTTTTACAGCTGAGTAGTATTCCATTGTGTATATAGACCACAACTTGCTCAGCCACTCATCTGTTGTTGGACACCTGGGTTGCTTCCAGGTTTTGGCTATTACAAATTGTGCTGCCAAGAACATATGTGTACACAGATCTTTTTGGATGGATGTGTTGGGTTCCTTAGGATATACCCCCAGGAGAGGAATTGCAGGGTCGTAGGGCAGGTCCATTTCTAGCCTTCTGAGAGTTCTCCAGACTGTTCTCCAGAGAGGTTGGACCAATTGACATTCCCACCAGCAGTGCAGGAGGGTCCCTTTGACCCCACAGCCTCTCCAGCATTTGCTGCTGTTACCTTTTCTGATGTCTGACCTTCTCACAGGAGTGAAGTGGTATCTTGATTTGCATTTCTCTGACAATCAGAGACTTCCTGGAGGCCTTTTTCTTTCTTTTCTTTCTCTTTTCCCTTTTCGTTGTCCTTGTTGTTTCATTGTTTTTATTGATGTCATTGTTGTTGGATAGGACCGAGAGAAATGGAGAGAGGAGGGTAAGACGGGGAGAGAAAGACAGACACCTGCAGACCTGCTTCACTGCCTGTGAAGCAACCCCCCTGCAGGTGGGGAGCCGGGGGTTAAGTATTTGTTTTAAGGTCTATCGTGTCAGATTGAGAATAGCTGTTCATGCCCCCTTTTTTTGTGGGCCATTGGCTTGTATGATAGTTTTCCATCCTTTCACTTTGAGTCTGTTTGTCTTGTTGAGTTAGGTGGGTTTCCTGTAGACAGCATATTGTTGGGTTGTCTTTTCTGATCCATCGTCCTATTCTGTGCCTTTTAATAGGTGAATTCAGGCCCTTGACATTTACTGATATTATAGAATGAAGATATTTTAATGCCATTATCCTAAAATTTTAAGAGTGTTCTGATACATGGCATGTTTATAATGATGTGATTGTTTATATAAGAGACCTTTCAGGACATCTTGCAGGGCAGAAGGTTTGCTCGTCTGAGAAGGTTTTTATGCCTCCACCTAGTTTGAATGACAGTCTAGCAGGATACAGTAGTCTTGGTTGAAAGTCTTTCTGCCTGCATTTCTTTCTTCCCCTTCCTTCCTTCCTTCCTTCCTTCCTTCCTTCCTTCCTTCCTTCCTTCCTTCCTTCCTCCCTCCCTCCCTCCCTCCCTCCCTCCCTCCCTCCCTCCCTTCCTCCCTCCCTCCCTTCCTTCCTTCTTTCCTAAGATTTTATTTATTAATGAGAAAGATAAGAGGAGAGAGAAAGAGCCAGACATCACTCTAGTACATGTGCTGCCAGGGATTAAACTTGAACTGCATGCTTGACTGTCTGGCACTTTACCCACTGTGCCACCTCCTGGACCACTTGAAAGCTCGATATCTGCCTGTCTGCCTGCCTGCCTGTCTGTCTGTCTGTCTGTCTGTCTGTCTATCTATCTATCTATCTATCTATCTCTCTCTCTCTCTCTGTGTGTGTATCTCTATCTCTATCTGCCATTATTTTCTGACCTTTAGTGTTTGTGTGGAGAAATCTGCTGCTAATCTTATGGGTTTTCCTTTGTAGGAGACTCTTTGTTTTTCTCTTGCGGCATTCGGTAACCTTTCCCATCCTTATTCCTTTTCATTCTAAATAAGATGTGTCTTGGTGTCTTTAAGTCTAGGTTAATTCTGTTTGGGACCCTCTGAGCTTCTTGTTTTTTTTTTTTTTTAAATCTTGTCTAGAGTAGGACACTTCTCAGACACCAGCCATTATGTCCTGTAGAGTGTTTCTTCCCCTCCCTCTCTTTCTTCCTCTGGTAAGCCAATAATGTGTTTATTACCTTTTTTGATGTCATCCCATATGTTTTTTTTTTTTTTTTTGATGTCATCCCATATGTCTCTGTTGTTTTTAGTATTCCTTAATCTCTTTTTGAGATCTCTTAGTTTTCTCTAATTCATTTTCAATCTTGCTAATTCTGCTTCCTGTTTGACTTAATCTGTTCTCCTCCTCTGTTGTTTTCTATAGCTCATTCATTTTCTGTTCTGATACTGTATTAGCTTGTTCAGCTAGTTGTGCTCTTAGCTCAGCTATTTCAGCTTTCAGCTCTCTAATCACCTCGAAATAGTGTTTACTTTTGGAGTCTCATTTGCTGTTTCCCCATTTCTCATTCTATTACTTTCAAACTCCTCACTCCTGTAACTAATACCTCAATTAATGTTAGGATCTTTTCCTTATTCTTATGTGCTTCTGCCTTTGGGGGGGTTTAATCTGGGCTTTTGTCCTGGTTCATTTCTCCTGTGTTTCTTCTTGGTTTAACCATTGTATAAGGTGTGTTATGAGGTCCCTCTCTCAGTACTATCCAGTCCACTAATCACACTTGCCTGGATTGACTTGTGTCTAAGTACCTACTTTTAAGAGTTCACAGCCATGGAAATTAACAGTTGTTTCAATGTCGTCTCAGTCCTTGAGGTGAAGCACGGTGGCTGTTAAACCCTCTTTTATTCTTTATCTTCCCTGTAGGCTGTGGGAGCCTGTGGCTTTTTAACTAGTAGATTTTTTTTAGCTTAATTACTCACTCCTAACCTAGAGATAAAACAGGGTGAGGGAGAGATAGCACAGTGGTTATGCCAGCTTCTCTGACAGCAGTCAGAGCCAAGAGCAGCAGCAGTCCTTGGCCCTGTGAGTTTCTAAACAAATGCTGCTTGTACTCCGTGGGTTCTGAGGCAATTATTCAACGTGTCCCTGAATTCCTTAGGGGGACAGTGTGGAAAGGCTGCCACTGTACAGCCTCACCTCCGGACCACTGGAGTGTGTGTCTTCACCCGAGCCGCCCCATCAGGTCTCTGCCCCTAGTGTCAGCACAGGGCCGCCCCGCTGCTGTTCAGCCTCCAGGGACAGTAGCAAAGGAGACTCACAGTTGCATTTGGTGAGTCTTAGGGGATCCTCTCCTCCTGTCAGCAGTTGATTTGTTAATGAAAGTCAGCCCAGAGGTGGCGCCTCAACTGGCAAACTGCCGGACTGTCAGCAGCCGCTCCGGAGTGGACACGGGCTTTCACCCCAGGAATCTCTCCGTAGGCCCCTCTTGGACCACGAGCCACACGTGTTTACACTCACCTGTGACATGGTGGGTTCCCAGAGTATTCCGAGTCTTGTCTTGTTGTGTGTGTTCTTCCGTGATCCGCTTTGTTATTCTTAGTCAACTGGGAGAAGAGAGACACACAGCTGCTGTTACTCTGTAGCCCACCTGTGGAAGTATCCCTCCCTTTTTCCTTCTCTCTCTCCAGGCCCTGAAGACCACCTGATCCTTTGTCATCTCACATATGCATAATGTTATCTAGGTAAAGGGGTAAAAAAAAACCCTCAAAACTCAACTTTGGGGGAGGATAAGTCATTCAGTGTATTGTAGTAAAAATGTAACTTATCTTTTTGGTTATCTGCTACTTGGAAAAGATAAGCTTTTTTCTAAGTAGTGAAACCGTGCAGCTTAGCGCCACCTTCTAGGGTGTCACACACGCAGACTCTCAGTCCCTAACCTGTTTCTACTGATGGTGATCACGCACACCGTCCGTGTTTGCAAAGCACCGTCACAGATCCTGAGTGGCACACTGACTTCTTCTAGATCTCAGACACACTGGCTTTTAGAAAAATAAGTAGGAAATACTAGAAAAACACGGTTTACCAAAACAGATATACAGGGAGACACAAAGTCTCAGTATAGTCTTATTAAATAAGTTCACCCCCCCCCCCACACACACACACAGAACAAGACCCTGTCAAGTCCAGATGCTTTCACCAGTGACTCCACCAGCAAACGGCGGTCACTGCCACAACGTATTCCAGGAAGGCAGAACACCGGGTGCCTGCCGGTGGATGTAGGAAACACAACGCTCGCTCATGAGGAGCAAGTTCTGGCAGTCAAGGGTTAGGAGGGAACTTGGTCAATTGAATAATGGCTGTCACCCACGTTGCTGCTGAAGTTGTGTGCCTGGGCCTTCTGTTCTTGTCCTCACTGTCTTGGAGAGGAAAGCGGGGAGATGCTCAGCTGGCAGAATGTCAGCTTGTATGTGGACGTTTCGGTTTGACCGCGTAGAATGGTTCTCTGGTTTCTCCCTCTCGCTTTCTTGTGTGCATTCTCTCTCCTCCTCTTCCTTTCCCTCCCTCTCCCCCATATCTCTTTCATTCATTTGTAATGAGTGAAAGAAATCTTTAAAAAAGTGGGGGGTCGTCATGTACCCAGGAAAGCACTGACTAGGTGGTGCGGATAGATCTAACCGCAAACATTCTGTTGGTCGGCGCCCTTTGATGGAGACAGTTCATGTCAGTAAAGCTCTAACATGAGTTTATTTGCCGTGGCGAATCGAGCTGATTCTAAACCAAGTGAGCAAACACTTAGGAGCCAAGTCCTGTGATATTAAAACTTCTAAACCCGCCATAATTTATACCACGCCTAGCTCTCACACCAAGATGCGACAAGTCCAGGCCGGTTCGTGTTCAGAAAGACAGGCAGGAGAATTTGGAAGCAGACCTACCTGGGCGGGTGTGTTTGGGCGTGCAGTTAGGCCGAAGGAGGTGTCGCAGAGCACCGTGGAACGATTGTAGTGACGGGCCAATCTGGAGAGAGGTGACACTTTACCCCTATCGCCCGGGTGCGTAGACAGTGGGTCTGGGAGCACTGCCCATTTAGAGGAGAAGTTAAAGCCTAGCTTCCAGAAGGCAGTGTGGAACTTGCTATAGAAGTTTCTGAGCAGACACCAGAAGCACTTGGGTAAAGAACACATACACTAAGAGGGCCGCTGCGAGTCACTCGTTACCAGCAGCGCTCTCAGAGCTGAGATAGGTTCTCAGAGTCTGTTCCCAAGCAATGTTTCGAACCTTAGTAGTTTATATGAAAAGGATTTTCTTGCTAGAACATTGGAAAAGCACCGTGAGTGGGCACAGTCACTATGAAGTGCTCAGACAGCTCCCTGTAAGGACCGAGATGAGAAGTGCTGTGAGGCAGGGGCGGCTCAGCTTGTTAGCACCCGCTCACTCACATGTCTGAGGCCTTGGGCTCACTCCCTGGCACCACCTTTTGCTAGAGCCGAGCAGCGCCCTGGTCTCTCCTAGAAATCACTAGATACTTAGGAAGCCGGTGCCCCACCTCTCCGTGCCCCCTGCGCGCATGCGTGCATGTGCACACGCGCGCGCGCGCGCGCTGCGCGCGCGCGCGCGCACACACACACACACACACACACACACACACACACACACACACACACACACACCCGTTTTAGTTAATGAGTCGAGTAGACGAGAAATTCAAGTGGCGCTTAGACTTGGGGCGGGGGGAGGAGTGAGCTTTGCTCTCTTGAGCTCAAGTCTGGGCATTGCAGTAGAGGATGTGTTCTTCCCAAGCCTAGAACTAACTGTCCCGTGGTGCTCTGCTGCTCACGACAGTGACAGGCTGCTGCTGGTAGCCAGTGGCTGCTGATCGAGGGGCTGTTAGTAGGCCTGTCACAGCTCTGATCCCGCCCCACGGCTACGGCAGGCAGATGTTGACGCCGCCATGATCCGGAACGTAGGTGCCCAAGGCCACAGAGCCTAAGTTTCAGCTCTGCTCTTCAGTTTTGGGCCAAAACTGTTAAGTGTTTGAAAGACTGGACTTTAGACAGTTGTATGTTGGTGCTGAACACTGGTCTGGCCGTTTGGTGACTAGGGCCATAACACTGTCTTGACTTTAGACTATAACTAAAAATGTGTTTAAACATAGGATGAAAAGTTACACTTACCTGCTCATTTATTTAGTTTGGGTGCAGCTGGGGCCGTACACATGTGTTTCACTACTCTGGGGCACTTTTCCCTCCATGGGGGAGGGGACTGACATGACACCTTGTCACAGCATCTACCATGTGACACTAGGTCTTGCAGTGGTCAGCCACTAAATACCATTACGGACCAAAGTGTTCTCTTTTCATTTCTGTGGCGAACACCGTGCCCATGGTCCTGGCTGTAGGGTGGGTCCGTGTCGACTTCACTCAGTGGTGCGGTAAGTAGCCTGCCCCAGTGTCTTGCTGCTGTGCTGAGGGGTAGGGAGGAACCCAGCTTCCTGTGCCGGTGACGTGACGCCCTGCGCCGCACTGCGCCACACATCCCGGGCCAGAAGTGCTGAAGTGCCGCCTGCCACACCCCTGGCCAGCGCAGAGCAGCGCCTCTGAGCTCCGATTTGTCAACTGACAAGGTCTCACTTGTGAAAACAAGCATTAAGAGTTCTTTCTGTTGGTGCTTTACAAAAAGACTTGCTTAAGAGTCTCTCAAGACTGATCTACACATCTGTCTTCGTTTTGATCCCCGTATTTGTACAGTTTCATACGTAGTTGTTAGATATGTTCTTGTTTGTTGCCTGAGCGGCTTTAGTGTGGCTGCACATTCGTAAAGGACTCCTAGGTGAAGAAATCAACATCCTCTGAACCTTACTTCTCGTCTTCTTGCAGGAGGAGAGACTTCAGCATGCAAACCTTCATCTGTTCGGCTCGCACCGTCATTTTCATTCCATGCTGCTGGCCTTCAGATGGCTGGACAGATGCCCCATTCTCATCAGTACAGTGACCGTCGCCAGCCAAACATAAGTGACCAGCAGGTCTCTGCCTTATCTTACGCTGACCCGATTCAACAACCTCTAACTAACCAGGTAAGCTCTCGATGAATCAGGCCCGGCCGTTCAAACGGCGGTGCTGCTCTTGTGGCGGGAGCTGTAGCGCTTGACCCTTTCACACGGAACTCGGGGCTGACAGGAAAAGTGTGTGGTCTGCACCGCCGAGTCTGCGGGGTTGCCTGTCACTTAAATGCTCCGATAAAACCCCGCTTTCTCTTTCTGTGACAGGGAGGAGAGAGGGTCCATCTGAGGTATGCTAGTTAAAATAAAGAAGCAAGACTTATATCATGGAAAGGGCAAGAAGCAGAAAGATACAAGTCACACGGGAGCAAGTATGTAGGCTAGGAGCGCAGACTTAGAGGGCTGATTTTCTGCTGTCAAAAAGTGCTTTTTAAATATCTTTATAAAAGTAAGCATGAAACTCCTGAAACTAAGAAAGTATCATGTGAACTAACCCTGTTGTTCAGTCTGATATTCAAACCAGAGAGTCATTATTTCCCTTGACGGGTGGGGAGAATAGAGGGGACGAGGCCCGTGTGCCTGAGTGTGCACGTACGTGTACTTTCTCCCCCCTCTCTCCCTCTCCCTCCCACCCCCTCTTGCACGGGGGGTACTATGCATGTATATTTTCGTATCTTCCTGAAGTCAACTGCATCCACCACATTGACTTCTGGTTTGGGGTGATTTTTTTTTTTTTTAAACTCACTGTAGTTCTAGTCAAGTTTCTTTCTCCACCAGAATGTGTGTGACAAGTACCTAAGTGGCTTCTTAGTAAGCTTAGAAATTTTGTCTGTCCCACCGAGTCCCCCTTTATTTATTTATTGGATAGAGACAGATTGACATGGACAGGGGAGTCGGAGACATCTTCAGCATTTCCCCTGTAGGTGGGGGCTAGGGACTTGCGCCCAGGTCCTTACGCCCTGCAACATAGACATTTAGCCTGTGCACCACTGCCGAGCCCTCCCTCCCCTTTCCTTTTTAATTTGAGACTAACAGTGGCTTATAAGATTGTAAGCTTATGGTTATTGTTCCACACCACATCCACCGCCAAAGTGCTCCTCACTTGGTCTAGGTCTTTGACATATCATAGGATGATCAAAACCTGGGGGCATGTGGAAATATTTCACCTCTTCTATTATTATTTTTTAAAATATATTTTAATATTGCATTTTATTGAGAGAGGTAAAGGAAGACCAGAGCACTGCTTAGCTCCGGCCGATGGTGGTGCTGGGGATTGAGCCTTTGAGTTCAGAGCTTCAGGCATGAAAGTCTTTGCTGAAGGATCATGCTGTCTCCCCAGTCTCTATTATTATTATTATTGATTTTATTCATGAGAGAGCGAGAGAGAACCAGAGCATCACTCTGGCACATGTAATGCCAGGGATTGTACCTCACTCTTCAGAGTCCAACATCTTAACCAGTATACCACCTCCTGGACCACTTCTGTTTATTCTGTTTTTACAGAGCACTAGTCAGCTCCAGCGATGGTGGTGCAGGGGATTGAACCTGGGGCCTCTGGCGCATGAGTCTGTTGTGTTAACTGTTGTTATATTTTTCCTGGATCTTAGAAATACTCATTTTGGGTCATCTCTGGGCCTCCCCTGCTCTAGGCTAATTTTTAAAATTTATTTTCAAGATAGAGACAGGGAGAGGGGAAGAAGCCACAACACCAAAACCTCCTTCAGTGTGGGTGGTGATGGGAGCTGGTCTGTGTTGCACAGACGGGGAAGCAACACACGATCCAAGTGAGCTGTCGCCAGCCCAAAGCTATTTCTTCTGGATGATCTGAAGGAGATGTGTTTGCTCTGATTCACTGACTTGTGGTTTAGATGAGCACCTGGCTACAGTAAGTAGCCTTGTTCTGGGCGCCCTGGTATACATTGTAAGAAGATTCTGCTAGTAGATTAGCTGGCCTCACATCTGTCAAATGTACGCCACATTTCAGTACCATTTTCAAGTGAGTAGCCAATGAGGAGGATTATGCCAGAGCTCACACATTATGTGGAAACTTGAGAAGTTGTGTGTTTGAGAAATGGAACTGTTGGGCCAGGTTGTTCAGGTGTGGAAATTATTTGATTTTATACCAGAAGAGAGCTCTCTGGACATCCAGAAAATAATAACAGCACAACCGTCCTTTGCATTGTGCCTTATAGAAGCAAAATGTATGGGAGTCGGGCGGTAGCGCAGCAGGTTAAGCGCACATGGCGCAAAGCTCAAGACCGGCATAAGGATCCCAGTTCGAGCCCCTGGCTCCCCACCTGGGTGGGGGGGAATCACTTCACAGGCGGTGAAGCAGGTCTGCAGGTGTCTGTCTTTCTCTCCCCCCTCTGTCTTCCCCATCTCTATTTCTCTCTGACCTATCCAACAACAGCGACATCAATAACAAAGACAATAATAACTATAACAATAAAACAAGGGCAACAAAAGAGGTTAAATAAATATTAAAAAAAAATAGAAGCAAAATGTATTTGTGCTCAATTTTCCTGCTTGTTCACAAGCGGCCTGTTAGGTGGTGCATCTATTTTTAACATGCTGTAGAGCTGAAGGGGCTGCGCTTGCATTGGTCACTTCTCCCAGTGTGTAAGGAGGAGAAAGACTGGCTTCTGCTCCAGCCTGCTCTCGCTCTAGATAGATACACTGCCCTTTCAGCCCGAAAGCACCTGGAGTCTGCGGAGGACTGGCGCACACTTCGTAGTAGTAGTTTTTTATGGCTGTTATCGCAGCAGGTAATTTAGTTAGCAAGTGACCTTTTTTAGATACAAAGAGCATCTTTTATTTCATGTTTAATTTTAAATAAAAGATACTTCACCTAGTATTTCCATTAAATGCTGTACAGTGTTTTAAAAGATGTATACCATAGAGACTGACTATAAAGTAATAATATTTAACCAAATATTGTTATCAAGCCCCAGAGATCTCTCATCCTAATAAGAAGAGATCTTTTGTAATGTCTCTCGTGTAAAACACTAAAGCTGTACGCTGACATGATGCTGCCTGCACGTCCTAAGTTTCGGCCAGGGTCTGGGTTCATGATCTGCCTGTGTGACTTCAGTCAGCTCATATGGATTCTTTGTTCCTTGAATAAGTAAGATGTGGACCTTAGACCAGACGCTCCCACTCCGACCTCCAGGACCTTCTAGACCTCACTGCCCAGAATTTCACTATTTGAGTTACATCTTTCCTGGTCAATCATCCTCTTAAGTATCTTTCAAACAGCGTTTATTGTATAAGCAAATTGAAACGAGGTAACATGAACTTTTCTTTTCTTTTCTTTTTTTCTTTTTTTTTGGGTCAGTTGATCTCTTCTAGTTGAGTGTGTTTTGTACAAATTTAAGCCAAAAGATCAACTTAGGGAGCGAGAGATGTAGGGCAACTAAGTGTAGGAAGCGCCATTGATGTTTCCAAGTGCTGAGTCTCTCTGGGCTTGTTCTCCGCAGGGCTTTTCGGAGTTGTCCAGTGACTCCCCTGCTGTGGATCCAGGTTTCAGCTTTCTTTGCAGCTCCCACAACAGGGCATAGTGATTCTGATCAGAGTATGAGGTGAATATGAAGTGAACAAAGAGGTACTACTAAGGGACAAAACGGTTTTTGAACAAAATCCTGGAATTCTTTTTTTTTTTTTTTTGGGGGGGGGGGTGGTGGCGGCGGCGGCGGTTGTAGTCCCATGTCTGGTTTGAGTGGATGGTGCATGCCACTGATTCCTTTGTGCCCTGTGTCTTTAAAAATTTTTTTTAAATTATCTATTTATTTATTGGGTAGAGACGGTCAGAAATAGAGAGGGAAGGGAGGGATAGAGGGGGTGAGAGACAGAGAGACACCTGCAGCCCTGCTTCACCTCTTGTACAACTTTCTTCCTGCAGGTGGGGACTGGGAGCTTGAACCTGGGTCCTTGCGCATTCTATCGTGTGCGCTCAACCAGGTGTGCCCGCACCCAGTCCCCGTGCCCCCCCGTGTCTTCACACAGAAAGGCTTGTGGGTGCGGCTTTCTCTCGAGCCTGGAACCCGCGAGCCGCACCAGCAAGATGGTGCCTCTGCTGCGAAACTTCCCTTTTGCTTCCTTTTTAAAAAAAAAATATTTATTCCCTTTTGTTGCCCTTGTTTTATTGTTGTAGTTATTGTTGTTGATGTCGTTGTTATTGGATAAGATAGAGAAATGGAGAGAGGAGGGGAGGACAGAGAGGAGGAGAGAAAGATAGACACCTGCAGACCTGCTTCACCGCCTGGGAAGCGACTCCCCTGCAGGTGGGGGGCCGGGGGCTCGAACCGGGATCCTTACGCCGGTCCTTGCGCTTTGCGTCACCTGCGCTTAACCCGCTGCGCCACCGCCCGACTCCCTGCTTTCCTTCCTTTTTGTGTGATTTGAGCCAGGGCTGGGGTGAGAGAGACGAGCCACCTGCAGCTTGGTGAGCTCGGGGCTCCCTCCTGCTGAGGGGGGAGAGGAGTGTGTGCTCAGGCTGGCCTCCAGCCCGTCTGTAAGTATGTAGCTGAGCATCAGAGTGTTTGTGGCAACACAGTAATAAAAGACAGATTGCTTACTTAATGTGAAATCGCAGTGAAAATTAAGTGAAGGAAATAGTACTTAACTTGTAAAATTAATTTGTTCTTTCCATAAAATGTTTTGTGTACCATTTGTGTACAAGGTATTATTTTGAAGCACTGAAAATCAGCTGGTTTTAAGGCCTGCTTTTTTTTTTTAATAGATAGAGAATGCATTTGGTTTATATATGTAGACACCCTCTGAAATAGTATCATCTTTTGCTAGAAATATTTTTTAAAAGTAAGCTTTTAGGTAGACTTACCTAATAGGTTTGTCTTATCGGTAAAGCATGTTCTCTTGTGGGTTATTGGTTTATTTATTTTGTCCCCACAACAAAGGGCCTTAGGGTGTGTGGGGGGGGTGTTGTGAGCTGGCGAGCACAGTAGAGTTTAGCCCAGTGTCAGGGTGGAAGAGGCTATTTTTGTGAAGTGCCAAGCACTAGTAGCACCCTCCCCCAAGTTTGACCCCTGATGCAGAGTTGACTTCATGAGTGTAGTTACACTCAGACTGTTTTCGACTTCATGAGTGTAGTTACATTCAGACTGTTTTTGACTTCATGAGTGTAGTTACATTCAGCCTGTTTTCGACTTCATGAGTGTAGTTACACTCAGACTGTTTTCGACTTCATGAGTGTAGTTACACTCAGACTGTTTTCGACTTCATGAGTGTAATTACATTCAGACTGTTTTCGACTTCATGAGTGTAGTTACATTCAGACTGTCTTCGACTTCATGAGTGTAGTTACACTCAGACTGTTTTCGACTTCATGAGTGTAGTTACACTCGACTGTTTTCTTGATTAGGTGGATTCGGCATTTTGTAAATGGACAAATAAAAAATTCAAATACAGTTTGGTGACACTTTTAGTTATTTATTTATTTTTGAAAGGGCATAAGAATCCTAGTGTTTTTTCCCTTTTCCTTGCTTTATTTACTTACTTATTTTTCTTTTTTGGGGGATTAGTGGTTTACAGTCGACAGTAAAATACAGTAGCTTGTACATGTGTATCATTTCTCAGTTTTCCACATAATTCAACTCCCTCTAGGTCCTCCTCTGCCATCATGTTCCAGGACCTGAACCCCCACCCCACCGCAGAGTCTTTGACTTCGGTGGGATACACCAGTGTGCTAATTTTAACGAGTGCGTCCATGCTGGTTTTAGTGATGTTTATTGTGTGTGATGGAAATATGTTGCCGAACAAGTGCCCCTAAAGTGACACAAGCACACCAATAGAGCAGAGGCCTGCCGTGGGTCGGGAGCTCCCGGTTGGAGTTGTGGTTCAGAGTGAGGCCTGTGGTCTCCCTCATCTCTCAGACTTGGAGCTAATATCAGAAACGTGGGGTTTTCTCTCAAATAGTGACAGGAGCATGGCTCGCTTTCCTGAGGTTCTGTGAGGGATGCTGAAATGCCTGGGGAGCGAAGTAGCTCACCGTAAAATGTGAAAAAATAATTAAAAAACCCTGTTAAAATAGCGTGTAGCATGAACTTTAGGAAAACATAAGTTAGTAGTCAGTGAATTTACTAGCTGGGCAGCAGCTTCTTGGATTTGGGTGAAGCTGCAGAGGAGAACATTGACTAGCAGTGTGAAGTGAAGAGCGCTTCCACTAAGGACCCTGTCGCTTCACTCCATCTTCATTCACTGTTCTTTGTTTTGTTAGTGAAGGTCATGTTCAGCCTGGCTCTTCCTCCCTGCACTTCTGCTGTTTCCTGTGAGGCGTTGTCTCCCTGCCCTTGCAGTTGGCCCAGATGTACTTTGAGAAGGTTCGCAGGCGTTCCCGGCATAAACGATCTAGGAGAGCTAGACAGGAAGCCAGGAGGCTGGTGCTAGTGATTGGATACTGTGGCCATGCTGCAGATTCCCAGAAGCCCGGGGGAATCCCCTCCCTGAGGCATGGCGCATGGGTGTTGGGCAGAGGACGCAGACCAGCCAGGGTCTTGGGCACACTGCTCTCAGTCTTGCTGGGATGTGTGACGCCGACACGTGTGCCCCTGCTCCCCTGGCAGGTCTTCACAGTTGAACCCTCTCTGCTCACTGGATGGCTCAGGACTGGGCATGGGGGCAGCCCATGGAGTGTGGAGCAGTTTTCATGAACTAACTCTAAGGCTTCCTCTGGAGGCTGTTTGCAGTGAGCTGCTCGTAAGAGGGCAACAGTTTGGGGATCAGTTTGCTGACTCAGCAGACATGTGACCAAACACCTGCTACGTGCCCAGCGCTGTTTGAGGCAAGAGGACCGTACCATTGAAAAGAGTCCCTGCCCTCAGGGAGCCTTCCTTGTGGAGGGAGGGGAAGGAGAAAAGAAACTTAGCAGTGAGCAGGTGTCCGTCCAGTGGTGAGAAGTGCTGTGGAGGTGACCAGGCAGGGGCGGACGTCACTCCGCAGGCAAGAGCAGTGAGTGGGATCTTGTCCTAGCTAGCGGGCAGAGGCAGCAGTTGTGTCCGGGCCGTGCTGGCACTGCGCTGCTGTGGCGCAGGCAGGAGTGGGCTTCCAGCCCAGCTCCTCTCTCTGGTGCGGCTCACCTCGCCTGTCTGGGATGCAGGAAGTCTCCCATGACGGCTGGCTTGTCTGCACCAGGCTTTGGGAATCACCGAGGAGGAATGTGTCCTAGGAGAGTTGTGCGGTGGGGAGTCTCCCTCGGGCCACATGCATCTTGTGTACCGTCTACTGGGGTACACAAGATGGGGGTCTCGCGGTAATTCTGCTGCTTAATTTGGGAGTTTGGTTGGATGCCTCAGACAGCTGGACATATTAATATCTCCTGATCTCATTGGCAGCATATCACCATCATCGTCCCATCATCTTTTTCTAATTTCATTTATTTGTTCCAGTGATTGTCTTCATTGGGATCCAGTTGAAAGAGATAACTGAGGAATAATATTTCACCTTATAATGTATCCTAGATGTCTTTTTAAATCACAGACTTGTACAGGGTTAGAGAAGAGGGCATTCTACCAGTGCAATATGTATTTAAAGTGCTAGTCTTTTCTGTCTATTTAAGGTGATGCCTGATATTGTCATGTTACAGAGGCGGATGCCCCAAACCTTCCGTGACCCAGCAACTGCTCCCCTGAGAAAACTTTCTGTAGATTTGATCAAAACATACAAGCATATTAATGAGGTAAGACGATTGCTTTGTTTTAATAGCATCTTGCAGCAAAGAGCACAAGATAAAGTTATTATGGACATGATTGGCATATTGATAACTATTCTGAAGGGCCGATGATTTGCAGACAGTGTAAATACAGATAAGAAAAAAGAATATGTATGTACAGATGATTATCTTGTAATATTTTTCTGGTGTCTCCGACTTTGGCAGAATTACCATTTGCTTCTAGATAACCTCAGCTCCCGCTGAGTAATCAGCTAGTCAGTGAACTTCTCTAGAAAAGAGCAGACACACTGGTGCTCTTGCCTCTTCCAGTGGGACTGCTCGGCCCATCCCACTACGTGCTTAACCTCTGCCAGGTGGAGAGCCACTTCACTGGACAGGTGTCACACACGTGTAGTCGCGTGGCATTTGGTGTTGTCTCAAGTCCGTGCTGAGACAACAGGAGTGTGGCGGTGTGGAAAGAGTGAACCAGAGGGAAGAATGTTTCCAGTTTAGCTTTGATACAGAACCATGGCAAAAATGCCCCCAAGCAACTTCTGGTTGTTAGGAGGTAGCCGGCAGATTCTTTACACAGCTACTGTTGCCCTGTTGTTAACAAGCACTTGGTTGAAACCTGTTTTTAACTATCTTGTCACCTTGTAAAAGAGAGCTTTTTTGACGTTACTCTAGGCAGTGCGATAAATGCTTTCTACGAAGTTAGTTCCCAGTCTCTCGGACTCTTGCCTAGCCTACCTGCTATTTTCTTTTACTGCTCTTAGATGCTACTACATCGGAGAGACAGACAAAAGAGGAAGCTCTCCAGAAGCTTAGTTTGTGGTCAGCTACAAGGCTTAGGCCTTTCCTGTTAGCTTTGGCTTACCAGCTGGGCATGTCTCAGAGGTTCCTGAGAAAATACCAGTTCACATACACTTGAATTGGCTTTCTGCACACTTTGTGCCATAAGATCAAAGATAATACTGGGACTGACCAGCAGTAAGGCAGGAGGGACCTTGAATATGCAGAGATAAAATGTCCTTTATTTTGTTTGGCATTTGTTGATGATGTCTATACTTACAGTTTTCAAAATCACTTGAGTTATACATTAGGACCCACCTATCCACCTCACTGCATATAAACCATATCGTAGAATTAAAATTAAATGTTAGGGGGGCCGGGTGGTAGCGCAGCGGGTTGAGCACACGTGGTGCGAAGCGCAAGGACCGGCGTGAGGATCCCGGTTCAGACCCCCGGCTCCCCACCTGCAGGGTGGTCGCTTCACAAGTGGTGAAGCAGGTCTGCAGGTGTCTATCTTCCTCTCCCCTCTCTGTCTTCCCCTCCTGCCTCGATTTCTCTCTGTCCTATCCAACAACAACGACATCAATAACAATAATAACAACAAGGGCAACAAAAATGGGGAAAAAAAAGAAAGGCTCCAGCAGCAGTGGATTCATAGCGCAGGCGCCGGGCCCGGCGACAGCCTGGGGCAGCAAGTAAATGAATGTGTGTGCGCATGCAGAGCTGCCGCTCTTCTTGCATCACGATGATTGTACCAGTCGCTTTCCACTTCCTATTTATAAAAATATGGAAACATGCCATTTTAAAGTGAATTTCCCTGTTGATGTATTTTCCTGGTTGCCGAAATAGAAGCCTGTATATCATTGTTAGTATTTGCTGCTAAGAACAAACTTGTATAGAGTCCCTGCTGGTAGCAGAAGATAGACTCCTTATACACATGCCTGCCTCTTGCAGCCCCCATAACAATTTCAGTTACATTGTCACCACCACGCTTTGGTTCCAGGTTTACTATGCAAAAAAGAAGCGACGACACCAACAGGGCCAGGGAGACGATTCTAGTCACAAGAAGGAACGGAAGGTTTACAATGATGGCTATGATGACGACAACTATGACTACATCGTGAAGAACGGAGAGAAGTGGATGGACCGCTACGAAATCGACTCCTTAATAGGCAAAGGCTCCTTTGGACAGGTAATTCGTCAGCTAGAGAGAGCTTCTTAGTGAGCTGCACTGCTCCCTTCATTCCTCAGAGGCGCACTTGAAGAAGCATTTCTGAGTAGATCGGGCAACGGACACGCGTTTGGATTCTCACAGGTCTCTAGAGATGGTGCCGTAACGCCTGCTCTAGAAGCCCTGGTAGAGACACACACACACACACACACACACACACACACACACACACACACACACACACACACACACCTCTGCTAGCCAGTGTTTGTTTCTCCTACACACGACCTAGTGATTGACTCCCCGAGAGAGTGCAGTATGTTTGGTGTGGGCTTGGCGTAGTCCACGCGTGGTTCTTCATTTCTGCTCCAGAGGTAGTCTCCTGTCTAACCCACCTCTTCCAGGAGCAAAGCGTTACTTTTTTTCAGCCCACGTGGCTGGTCTCTCACTTCTGGAGCACGTGGAAAGCTTGGGCTAGTGCTTAGAGCTTCCTCCCGACTCATCATCTAAGGCGACTGACTAGACTGCCCCGCCGGCAGATGGTCGTCAGGATCCCCTCTTCCAGCACTCGCGCCACCAGCGGTGTTGTCAGTCCTGTCTTCCTGTTTACTTTTTAAGAGAGGGCAGCGAGCCAGGCAGACCAGAGCACCACTTGATGATGTGCAGTGCTAGAGGCAGAACCTCCTCCAGGGGCTTCGGCCCTCAGTGGCGCTGCTGCTGTGTCTGGGGAAGTCTGGGCCAGACTGGAAGGACCGTGAAGGGCCTCCGCTGTACTGCTTTCCCCTTCGTTCCCTCTCTCATAGGCTTCCCCTTCACCCGGACCCGGGACAGTGCTCACAGTCTGCAAACACTCGTCTCTCCTAGCCAGTGCACCCTGCCTGGACCAGTCCTCCCTGCTCTTCTGAAAAGCTGCTCTGATGCAGCTCCCAACCAGCCACCCCCACCTATCTCATCTGGCTGTGGCTCTTTGTTTGGGGTTTGATTTACTATTAACCCCAGTCCCCTTGACCTTGAAACCTTTGTGTGGTCAGCCAGCTATTAACCTGCCGGCCAGACACTGCTGTCGCTATGCTGCATGATGACTTAGATGGAGCTCAGAAGGCGCTTTCTCCTGAACTATGTCTTCCTCTCACTCTGTCGCTATGCTGCATGATGACTTAGATGGAGCTCAGAAGGCGCTTTCTCCTGAACTATGTCTTCCTCCCGTTCTCTCCCTCCGCCCCCTTTGACCTTTTCCTTTTTAAGGCACCACCCTATTTCTAGGCTCCGAGGAGAGACTTGTGTGTCATTCTGATTTTGTCTGGCACAAAACTTTACTGTAGCCTACAGGCAGTCACAGTTCCAAACGCAGAAAGACCTCAGCTAGGAGGCATATAGGGAAGTGTGCGGGGTGTGGAGGACAGCATCCTTCAGCCAGCGGGAAGACCAAAGGTCACCCATGGGAGCACCCCGCAGAGGGGACGCTCTCGAGTGATGAAGCAGTGCTGTGCGGTGGTGTCTCTCCTGTCACGCTGTCACCTCTGCCTAAAGAGGACTTACCAGGAGCAGTGCACTCACACACATTTTAAGAAGCAAACAAAACCCCTCGGGGTGGGGAGGGGACGTGACACGGGGCAGGCGCACGCCCGCGCACATACACCGCGGCAGCAGAGTCGCCCCCAGTGCCGTCGCACCTTCTGTGTGGCTGCCAGCTCACGCTCGGCGGAGCACACGGCAGCTCTGGGTCCTGGCCCTGGGCTGAGGCTGTGGGGTCCTCCACAGGGATTGTCTCTGATGGAGGGAGTCGCTCTTCTGGGACAGTCTCCTGGGTTGTGTGCTGCCCACCACAGAAACTCCTGACGGCCTCCTTCCCCAAACTTGATCTTTCAGTCTTTCCATTCAGGATGACTTTTCTTCTGTGTGTGTCTGTGTCCCCGTCCGTCAGTCCGCCTGCCCACCCACCCACCCGCCCGTCCGCTGGGCTGAGGTTTGTTGTTTAGGTCGAGGCAGGTGCACCCTCCCCACTTCCCTCATGGAATTGGTCAGGTTTTCTCTAACTTCCTGCCAAAATTCTTGTCAGATAAGGGACTCCTTCCTTTCTTTAACCCATGGTCATTCATTTTGACTGCATATTGAAATTTCCTGGAGAGCTTGAAAAACAAAAAAGGACTGACACCGGGTGTCAGTCCTAGCCCATTAAGTCAGAGTCTCTGTTATTAGACCCAGGGCATTGCTATTTTTAAATAGCTTATTAAGTGTGTCATGCAGGGTCAAAAACCATTGCTTTAGCTTTTAGCCAGTTAACTATTTGCTAAGTCAGTAAATAGTTGGGTCCTTGTTGGTGGCCTTTGTCCTCTGGGATCTGGGCACTGAGCTACAGCGTAGTGCCGCCAGTAAAACAAGAACACGCAGAGCGCCCGTCGGGCGTTGGCATGAGTGGCCGCTGAGCTAAGAGAGTAGGCTGTGCGGTCTGCCCGCAGCCGCGCTGCTGAGGTTTGGCAGTGTGTGTATCCTCGGCTGGTGGTCACCTCTCTTCGTCTCCTCCAGTAGTTGTTGTTTTATTTATTTTTTTAATCTTTATATGTTTATTGGGTAGAGGCAGCCAGAAATTGAGAGGGAAAGGGGGGTGATAGGGAGAGAGACACCTGCAGCCCTGCTCCACCCCTCACATAGCTCGCCTTCTGTAAGTAGGGACTGGGGCTCGAACCTGAGTCGTTGTGCATTGTAAGTTGCACTCAACCAGGTGCGCCACCACCTGGCCCCTTTTCCAGTAGTTGTTGGCCTACACGTTGTGCTCTCTGGGTGTCCCATCTCTCTCTCTCTCTCTCTCTCTCTCTGGACTTGCTGAATTTGCTAGAGAGTGTCTCTAAATAAAAGTATATTCAGACTCCGTATGATACTGTAAGTAGAACTTTTAGTCAGTTTCTACAATTGTTTTGACCTGTATGCTTGTTTCAAGCCCTGTAAATGGAATTGTTGGTGGTGTGGGCTATTTAAGAGGAAAGGGGTGCGGAGGGATTGACTCTGGAGCACCGCCTCTCGCTGAAAGCTCAGTCCTTCACTAGGCCGCGGGGCCTCTCACAATCTCCCCGGTAATTTATATCTGATTTCTAAAGGTATAAACCAAGTCTACATGAAAATCTCATTGGAAAGTTACCTGTACTTTTGAGGTGACTTAAATCCTTGTAAATATTTCACATAAAATTGACATTCTAACCAGGGTCTGTTTGTTTGTTTGTTTGTTTGCTTTCCCCCTCTTTTCTCTTTCTAGGTGGTAGTTGGAAAAATTGTTCTGCAGGGTTACTATAGAAACTAAAACACTTGTTAGGCTTAACAATTTACCTGTGAAAGATGAAAAGTTTATCTAATTTCTTAAGAGAATTAACCATGGGGGGGGATATTCAGAAATGCTGTAAGGAAGCAAAATAAACTCACCTGAAAAGATTGACTTACGATGACTATGTAGTGGGCAGTAAAAGGATGACGTACTAAATGGCGCTTGAGTAGCTTCTAATCTAGGAAAGTCAGAAAAAAAAAAAAAAAGAAGTAGGCAGATGTTCAATTACAGTGACTTGTAAACTGAATTCACTGCCATTAACAGCAACCCAAACCTGCCTTTCTCTGTCCCTGTCCCTGTCCCTGTCCCTGTCCCTGTCCCTGTCCCTTCTAGGTTGTGAAGGCATATGACCGTGTGGAACAGGAGTGGGTTGCCATTAAGATCATAAAGAACAAGAAGGCTTTTCTGAACCAGGCCCAGATTGAAGTGCGACTTCTCGAGCTCATGAACAAACATGACACCGAAATGAAGTACTACATAGGTGAGCAGACAAACTAGACATTACGCTCTAACCCAGACTGGAAATAACAAATGGTTATTTGTTTGTTTGTTGAACTTTATAGCCACTGATTAAAAATCAGTGATTTCGGGAGTCGGGCTGTAGCGCAGCGGGTTAAGCGCAGGTGGCGCAAAGCACAAGGACCGGCATAAGGATCCTGGTTCGAACCCCGGATCCCCACCTGCAGGGGAGTCGCTTCACAGGTGGTGAAGCAGGTCTGCAGGTGTCTATCTTTCTCTCCTCCTCTCTGTCTTCCCCTCCTCTCTCCATTTCTCTCTGTCCTATCCAACAACGACGACAACAACAATAATAACTACAACAATAAAACAACAAGGGCAACAAAAGGGAATAAATAAATAAAATAAAATATTAAAAAAAAATCAGTGATTTCTTTCTGTTGTACAGCAGACGTCTGTATAACACCAGTATTCAGCATCTGAGGGTGTGACTCCAGGTGGTGCGCCATGCAGAAACTGCGTCAAAAAAAAGTCCAGCTAATAGTGTCAATTCCCCAAAGTAGGCCTTTTCCTGTTAGTTTTAACCATTTCCAACATATCTGAGAAACCAGAGGGAACTCGGAAAATTCCACAAATGGCTACAGGACCATTTTGGAAACGTCAGAACCAAGATCTTAGTTTCTCCCCAGACACTTGCCATTCCGGCAGCACTGGACGCTGTTAGGCCCCGTGCAGCAGAAGAGGCACGATAGCACCACCTAGTAGCCACCGCCCTCCCACGACCTGGATCACAGGTGGCTCGGCGTGAGTAGCCACACAGCCTGGATCCCAGAGCCCGGGGACTACACCTCTTTCTTCAGCTGCCTGTCGCCAGAGCTTCCTTGTGTTCCATTATCATGGTGCTTCTTCTGAAAGCAAAATAGGCGACAGAAGACTTAGAAGAAGTAAACTCTAGGGCTAGTCAGTCTGTGGGTAAAACAGCTAATTATAACGTGTTTAAAACTCTTTTTTTTTAAATAAGATCTTACAAAACCAATGAGTGTGCGACACCTTGGCTCAATTCTCTCCCCCACCCCCACCCCCTTTTTTTGTTGCCCTTGTTGTCGCTATTGTTATTGTTGCCATTGATGATGTTGTTGTTGGATAGGACAGAGAGAAATGGAGAGAGATGGGGAAGACAGGGGGAGAGAAAGAGAGACACCTGCAGACCTGCTTCACCGCCTGTGAAGAGACTCTCTGCAGGTGGGGAGCTGGGGGCTCCAACCGGGATCCTTACATCAGTCCTTGCGCTTTGCGCCACATGTACTTAACCTGCTTTGCTCCTACCCGACCCCCCCCCCCCCCCTTTATTTTAATAAAACCAGAGCACTGCTCAGCTCTGGCTTCTGGTGGTGTGGGAATTGAACCTGGGACTTTAGAGCCTCCAGCATGAAAAGTCTCTTTGCATAACCATTATGCTGTCTCCCCCCACTGGACCCTGTGGCCTTTTGTACACCAAGAAACAAATCCTCGCCTAGTATACCTGCGGCTGCCATCCATGACGTACATTTCCCGTCATGTGTAGCACCTCCTGTTCAGAAATGCGAGCTGTACCTGGCAAACACAAGGTCAAACTACTCAGCGCATTTCTTTCCGAGGAAAAGATTTCTATCAAGGGGGACATTAGCTTCTTTGATCTCACCAAAGAGGCAGAAGCACACACGTGATGACTAGCAGCTCCCTGCTAGAGCATAGATCTACCCGATGGGAGCCCTGGGTTTGAGCCCTGCTACCACGGATGACAGAGTAGTGCTCTCTTTCCATCTCTTTCCAAAATAAAAAATGACAAGTTAGCTTGGAAGCAGTGGAATAGCATATTGTGAGACCCTGGCACTCTCAAAATACAATGAGATGTTCCCAAGTATAAGCTTCAGATATACTTCTGAATATATATATATATATATATTCCGAAAGATAAATGCCTAGATAGTATTCATGAGGCCGCCATCGTTTTCAGTTGTTACAGTAAAATCAGCTTTCACACTATTAATTTTTTCTTAAGTTTCTTCTCTGTAAAAAGTTTGTATACTAACAATGTATACTTAAGACCCTTTCACACCACTGTCAGTTTATTATATAAGGTGAATCCACTTCTACTCCAAGGTCTTAGAAGCACAAGGAGGACATTGTAACAACGCTGAATTTATAAAGCGGTCTCTGAACATTCCCTGCCTCTCTCTCTCTCTCTCTCTCTCTCTCTCTCTCTCTCTCTTTTTTTTTTTTTTTTGCTTACGTAGCAGAGAAAATGTTGATAGGGTTTGGGTAATGTTTAAATTCATTACCACATTTAAATTAGATGTAACATTTCAGTCAGTAATCTTATTGACTGAAAACTTGACAAATAGTAAGTAAATAAATGACATGCAGTTGAATAAACGTGATTCTTATTTTGAATAGACTCATTTCATACTTGCTGCTGGCATTAGTCATTACAGCTACTCTTGCTGTGATGCTTAAGGTCACATAGAGGATGGTGGGGGTGTCTCAGAACCGAGCACACGGAAGCAGTCACAACCCATAGGAGACGTAAGCAGGCAACGTCTCAGATTCAGATTGCTCTCTTAGTTTTGTTTTCAAGTGATTGACCACTGTAATTCAGATGAATTTGAACTTTTGAAAAGCCTAGTCTGTCATATTATGTAATTTTCTACCTAATCAGTTGTTGCTACCTCTTTTGATCTAGTTTAGAGAAAATTCAGTTTAAATCTGGAACTATCTTAATAACCCGCCACATCTCCAAAGTCCAGTTAAAAGGACTAATAAACGCCTGCTTTCTCTGCCATTGCTTCAGCACACAGTAGGCACTTAGCTAGTGGCCAGGAAGGAGGCCAGGCAGAGCCAAGGCGACCGCTCCTCCACTGGAAGCCCATTCTCTGCGCAGAGCCTTTGAGAGGGACTTGCCACAAGCATGCTGGGATGCTGACGTCACTCAGCCTTCGCACTCACGCCTTTGTAGCTGCTGTTTGACTGTGGCTGCACGTGTCTATTAATAGAGCAGGGTTTATATTCTTTCTTTATTGGATAGAAACAGAAACGAAAGTGAAGGAGGTGGGGGGAGGCATCTGCAGCAATTTTTCACTGTTGAAGGTGTTCTCCTGCAGGTGGTGACCAGGGCCTTAAACTTGGTCTTTGCATATTGTGACCACATGAAGCTTCATATTGTCAGTTATAAGAGGTGTTTGTCTGTCTGTGTGTGTGTGTGTGTGTGTGTGTGTGTGTGAAGCAAAAATCTGTGATACAGAGAATTCCTATCTTAGAATTGCAGATCCTTTTTAAGTACCCTTGGGGAGTCTTCTTGTTATTTGTGGATGCTTAGTACTGTAAGGCCTTGGGGAGTGCCAATATAATTAAAAAATTAAAAAATAATTTACTTATTTATTCCCTTTTGTTGTGCCGCCCCCCCCCCCCCCGTTTTTTATTGTTGTAGTCATTATTGTCGTTGTTGTTGGATAGGACAGAGAGAAATGGAGAGAGGAGGGAAAGGCAGAGAGGGGGAGAGAAAGACAGACACCTGCAGACTTGCTTCACTGCAGGTGGGGACCCGGGGGCTCGAGCCGGGATCCTTATGCCGGTCCTTGTGCTTTGCACAACGTGCGCTTAACCTGCTGCACTTACCGCCCGACTCCTAATTTTGTATTATTTTATTTATACTCACCTGTTGAGTTTCTTGTACCTGTGCAGCTCCACTGCACAAATGTGTGAGTGTGTCTGCGGCTGTTTTCCTTCATTACTTCAGATGAGGCCACGGAGGAGGAGGAGGAGGAGGAAGAGGAGGAGGAGGAGGAGGAGGTCCCACAGCACCCGTTGCCCCTGGTGTCCTGTGTGTACTGTGGGCTCAGCTAGGTGACTGTCTCCTGGCCTATGTATTCTTTTTTTTTAAGTTGTTTTTTAACATTTTATTTATTGATTCATGAGAAATGATAGGAGAGAGAGAAAGAACCAGACATCACTCTAGTTCATGTGCACCAGGGACTGAACTCAGGACCTCATGCTTGAGAGTCTGGTGCCGTATCCACTGCGCCACCTCCCGGGCCACCTGGACTGTATTCCAACTTACAAGACATTTTGAAGTTGTATTAGTAATAACTGAGAACTATAGAATCACTTTCGCATATGTGGTGCCTGGAATTGAACTTTGGACTGCATACTTGCACTCTAGCCGTTATGCTTCCTATTCTGACTTTAGACCATGTCTGTCAACAGCGAACCAAAACACATTTTTAAATTAGTACGATGTTTGGGCCAGGCAGTGGGGCAGCTGGTCAAGTGCTCAGCTTTGGCGGGGAGGCTTCATGAGCAGTGGGGCAGGCCACACACGCCTCCCTCCCCCCACCCCCATTTCTGTTTTTATAATAAAAGCAGAGAAAAATACAAATCCTCTCACAGGAAAAGGACATTTATCAACATTGACAAAGCATCTTTAAAAGCTAAGAAATAAGAGAGAGTATGGTGCTGCCAGGACGGCTTAGCAGCCATCAGGCACTGCCTCAGCTCCTCAGACTGCCCCGCAGAGCATCCTGGTCCCACCAGGCTGTTGGCTCAGGTCTAGGCGACCCTGGCAGTTGATGTTGAGTTACAGGTGCCCCGCTGTGCTGTAGGCGTGGGCTTCTGTCGTGAAGCGCAGTGCACTTCAGCCGCACCGACTCACCTGATGTGGCGCCTTAAAGCGCGGCCTCTGAAGCAGCTTAGTGAGTCTTGCTTTTCGTCAGGGCAGGCAGGTCATCGGGCAGACAGGTAAAGTCTCATGAGCCTTGGTAGAGCAATGGGATACTCTTCGTTGGCTGAGCCGTGGGCTGATGCTTTTCCCAGAGATTCAGCTTTGATTTTCAAGCAGTTTATTTGCCCAGAAGAAAAGGGAAGCACCAGTGAAGCCTGAGACTCAGCAGGCAGGCCGTGCCTATGAAGCAGGCTTCAGAGCAGGCTGCCAGGCACAGCATCGCTACAAGCCAGAGGTGCCTCCAGCAGGGAGAGCTGGAAGGAAGCCGTGAAGTAGGACTTCCGGGAAGTAGAAGAAGCCTGCTTCCTATAAGGAAGGACACTTGCCAGTGGTGTCAGCTCCTCATTCCTGTTTTCACACCTGATTTCCTTTTTTTTGTTATTACTAGTTTTCCCATTTGTTGCCCTGGTTTTACTGTCGTTGTTACTGATGTCGTCATCATTAGATAGGACAGAGAGAAATGGAGAGAGGAGGGGAAGACAGAGGGAGAAAGACGGACACCTGCAGACCTGCTTCACTATTAGTGAAGTGACTCCCCTTCAGGTGGGGAGCCGGGGGCTCGAACCGGGATCCTTGAGCTTTGCGCCATGTGCACTTCACCTGCTGCGCTACCACCCGACCCCACTGATTTCCTTTTTAAAAGAAAAAAGGCATGCTGGCTGCACTTCCTATAGTATATTGCTTACTGCCGAGCACTGTGCCTGTTTGATTCTCTGGTGGTTAGCGGATTAAAGAATGTGCTCTGTGCCAGGGGATAGCTTGCCCAGTTCAGCACACGCTTCACCACTGCACGAGGACCTGGCTCAAGCCTCTAGCATCACACGGGAGCAGCGAGCATGACAGGTGCTGTGGGGTCTCAGCTTGACTGTTGTCGTGTCCCCCCCCCCCCTTAAAAAAAAGAAAAGGGGGAGTCGGGCTGTAGCGCAGCGGGTTAAGCGCAGGTGGCGCAAAGCACAAGGACCGGCATAAGGATCCCGGTTCCAACCCCGGCTCCCCACCTGCAGGGGAGTTGCTTCACAGGCGGTGAAGCAGGTCTGCAGGTGTCTGTCTGTCTCTCCTCCTCTCTGTCTTCCCCTCCTCTCTCCATTTCTCTCTGTCCTATCCAACAACGACGACAACAATAATAACTACAACAATAAAACAACAAGGGCAACAAAAGGGAATAAATAAATAAAATAAATATTTTTAAAAAAAAGAAAAGAAAGGAGGAATCTGCCGTGGGAGGTGGAATTGGGCAGGCCTGACGGCCCAGTGCGCCAGGAGGCCAAGAACGTGTGGCGAGCTCTGAGTTTGGTGTTTACCCCACATTTGACATTGTGCTGTTGCTGACTGTTTCAGGTGCATGGATCACATCACTCCTTTTATTGGCCTGTGCAATCTTAATGAATCTCTTTTTTTTTTTTCTCCTCTTGCAGTACATTTGAAACGCCACTTTATGTTTCGAAACCATCTCTGTTTAGTTTTTGAAATGCTGTCCTACAACCTCTACGACTTGCTGAGGAACACCAATTTTCGAGGTGTCTCTTTGAACCTAACAAGGAAATTTGCACAGCAGATGTGCACTGCACTGCTCTTCCTCGCAACTCCAGAACTTAGTATCATTCACTGTGACCTCAAGCCTGAGAACATCCTTCTGTGCAACCCCAAACGCAGTGCCATCAAGATCGTTGACTTTGGCAGTTCTTGCCAGTTGGGGCAGAGGGTGAGTGTGCTCTAGCGCTTGGGAATTTAGAGACAGTGCGGGCAGATGTTTTTGAAGTGCTTTTAATGTGTATACTCTTCGGAAGTGATTGCAGGGTAGTCAGCATTAAAACGTAGCTTTTGAACCACTTGTGTTCATAACCTAGCTGGGGAAATGCCTTTCAGTATGCAAACAGAAATCCTTTGAGTTAGAGGAGACTGTCTTTTCAGAGAGGATTTTCTACAATTGTAGAAATGCTAAAAGACTTTCCTAGAAGAGAGGAAAGGAGCTAAGTGAATTAAATACTGAGTGACTTATAAATACATTTCCCAAATGAAAGTTTGTGTTTTTTAAAATAGATTTGAGGACATTCAATACTCAGATAGCCCATGCTATGAAATGTTGGTGGTTCAAGATAAGATATTTTTCTTCAAAAGTATGGGTAAAGGTGCGTGTGGTCTTGTATTATATATGGTGGTAGTGTGGAAATTCTAGTTATTGAACAGTTTTTTTTTAAAATAAAGTATCTTCTTTATTATTGGATAGCGACAGAGAAATTGAGCGGGGGGAGATAGAGAGACAGAGAGATACCTGCAGCCCTGCTTCACCACTCACGAACCTTTCCCTTCCTGCAGGTGGAGACCAGGGCCTTGAACCTGGCTTCTTGTGCACTGTAACGTGTGCGCTTAACCAGGTGCGCCATCACCGGGTCCCAGATTGTTTTTGATAAACAAGATTATTTATTTATTTATTTATTTATTTATTTATTTATTTATTTATTTTTCTGCATAAATTCTGACATGTGCCCCAGGTGGCAGTTTCAGACTGCTAACTGTGGCCCCGTCCGTCCCTAGCAGTAAAGAAATGTAGGAGAGCAGACATTTCCTCTGTTCCGTCCGGCACTCTGAAAGCTGCAAATAGCATGTTCTGCGCACAAAAGAGGCTACTGGTTTAAAAAAAAATACTGAGATATAGTTTGTCACGCAGGATAGATAGAGTATATTGTGAATGAAAAACGCAGGGCCATCTTTAGAGTCATTTGAATAGAATTTAGACTAGGAGAAACTTTCTCTATTTAGAAAAAAATCATTTGTTCTATCCTGATGCCAGCTGCTACTTACTGTCAGTCTCCAGCTAAACTAGGATCGCAGCTGCTTTTAGCTCTTTGAGTTTGTAGCTCTGCGAATGTTTCAGAATTATGTGGGGACCTCTAAGATGCTCATGCCGTAGCCTGCCTGCCGTGAATCTCGGTGGGGGTGGGGGGTCAAAGCCCTGTGGGCTTCCCAAACATCCCTCTGAGAGGCTTCCAGTGGGCGGCCTTGTAGAGGACCCGGCCGCTGCTGTAGCCGTCCTGGCCAGGTAGGTCCTCGCACCAGCGGGGAAGCTAGAGAGGGTCATGCAGTCGGACCCTTGGACCGGAGCACTTGCTGATCCTTTCTTCTCCTAAGCGTTTAGGAATGTAGCACCAGGCTAGGGCTAGGGAGACAGCCTGGCGCCGCTGCAAAAAGACTCTTGTAGGAACCCGAGGTTCTGGTGGTCCCGGGCTCAGTCCCCAGCACCACTGTAAGGCAGAGCTCAGCTGCCCTGCGAGCTCTGTGTAGCTCTCTTTTGTAAACAGATAAACAAAACAAATGCAGCGCCTCTTCTTGCAGCATCTCGGGCTTCCTTCTCCCTCAGGAGACCTGTTTGGAGGCGCGGGATGACTTTTGGGACTTGTCTGGAGTTGCCGGTGGCAGCCTCAGAAGTTTCTGTGAGACAAGTTTCTGTGAGCTCCCTGCCATTGCCTGCCTGGCCTGAGAGTTGAGGTTAGTTAGGAGGGTAGTCTTGCTTTCTAAAACTTGAACGCTTTCTTTGCTTTAGTGGTATTTCTACAAGTAAAATTTGTGACCACTAAGTGAAGGTGAATTGGTATCTCAAGTAGATATTCTTACATCACTTACAGCATTAAAAAAATCATTTCAAGATTTTTTTTTCTTGAGAAGCCTTAGGATTGAGATCCTGGTAAGAGAGGCAGCGAACTGGTTAGTCAGATGTGATTCCTGTTTTAATTTTGCTTTTTAATTGCCACCAGGGTTATCGCTGGAGCTGGAGGGTGGTGCTTGCACTGCAGATCCACTACTCCCGGCACGTGTGCCCCCCTCCCTTCTATTTTAATAGGACAGAGAGAAATTGAGAGGTGAGAGGGAGAGAGAAATACAGACACCTGCAGCCCTGCTGCACCTCTTCTGAAGTTTCTCCCCTCCAGGTGGGAAGTGGGGGCTTGAACCCAGGTCCTTGCACCTGGTAATGTGTGCATTTAACCCAGTGTGCCACTGCCTGCACTGCCCCAAACCTAATTTTTTTATCTTGATGTTTGCAGAATTTATTGTTAAGACTAGTATGGGACAGATAGGTGCTTGAATACTACTTTGAAGAGGTTATTTGACTCCCAGTGCTGAATTACACTTACTCCGCAGGTTACTCTAAGTACAGTTTAGCCACTAGATTCATGGTAAGGCAGATGTTAGCTGTGTAGGAAAGATGAATGGAAAGACCAGTTATTCTCAGAAGACATCATTGAAGATACGTCATGATTATCAATCAGGGTTGGGGTGAATGACAGGCCTCGGATTTGATGTTTCACATTTCTGTGAATAGTAGATCAGTGTCGAGCACGATGCAGCAAAGATTATTTTGGAATTAATAACGCTTTGAAATGTATTTCAGATCTACCAGTATATTCAGAGTCGCTTCTACCGGTCTCCAGAGGTGCTGCTGGGAATGCCTTACGACCTGGCTATCGACATGTGGTCCCTCGGGTGTATTCTGGTCGAAATGCACACTGGAGAACCCCTGTTCAGTGGAGCCAATGAGGTACATGATAGCAGCTTTCAGAATAGTTTCCACAGATGCTTGCTGCTTCTTACCTACTGACAGCATGTTCTGAAAGTTGTTTTTAGGGAAAGCTTTCTACTCACCAACATTATTACTCAAATGTCACTGTTAACTTTTGTCACTGTTAACTGTTCTTGTTTTTTTAAAGCTACATAAAAGTGAGTTTAGAATTGAGATGGGAAGTGAGATTTTTCTAGATCTGTTAATGAGGTTTAATAGATTAGAAATGTTAGGTATTTTGGTTTAAATTTTCAGATTTACGTTTAGTAATGGCAAAAGATAAGGCGGGTCTGAGGAAGTCACTAAACGCAGTGTAAGCACTGCCCTGATTTTGATCATGTGACTTGGGACTAAAGAAATGGTCAGGTGCTGCTGGTGGTGCACGTGCTACAGTTAAAAAAAATAAAGGAAAGAAAGAAAAGAAGTCATCAGTAGGGCTGATGGTTATTCAGTCTGAAAAAGTTGTTAAATTCAGTGAGTGAGTGAGTGTGTGTGTGTGAGAGGGGGGGGGGGGAAATAATGTTGCCCTGTCGGTATCTTTCATTAGGATCAGCTGAAACTTCACCGGCTTCGGTGATTAGCTGAAAGACCCCGCACTCCTGCTGCGTTTGTTCTTGCTCTCTCCTAGCCCGGCACACAGCCTTCACTGCGTAACTGCGGCTGACGCGAGGGCTTTGGCATTTGTTCATTCCTTGTCTGTCTGCTGTGCTTTGTCCCCAGACACACAGTGTGACTTCTTCCCTCAGGTTGCCTTCAGGTCTTTCTCTGAGGCCACCATTTCTTAGCAGCCTTTCATGACACTCAATTGTAATTCGGACTGCTGGCTTCTCAGTCTCCACCCCTTTTGGGTTTTCTCCACAGTTATAAGGTGTCATCTGCCATAATATATTTGAGGCTCCCCCTCCACTGTTATGTAAATTTCTTTTGGGAAAGGATTTTTGTTTTGTCTACTGCTGTGTTCTAGTGAACGTGCCATTTAGACACTTGGTATTGAAGTGAATGAGTCTGCGCTTAAACACTTGACTGGGGTCATCCATGAAAGTAATCATCAATTAAAACAATAAAGCAGTTAAAAAACCAGAACTCGACTTACCCCGTCTTTCCTTTCTTGTTGATTGGTGTGTCCATGGCCTCTTGACAACACACAGACTTGTGTGTGTGCGCAGTTGTCTGCCCTCCGCTCTGTGGGCTTTGGATTTCCTGGTCATGGCAGGAGTGCCTGGGCCCCGTGAGATACCACGTGCATGGCTGGCTGGCTGGGTGTATGGACGGACACACAGAATAATGCGGTACCCAGAAGAAACTATAGGACTTTTTGCTTTTATTTTCAATGCAGGTTGATCAGATGAACAAAATAGTGGAAGTTCTGGGTATTCCACCTGCTCATATTCTTGACCAAGCACCAAAAGCAAGAAAGTTTTTTGAGAAGTTGCCGGATGGCAGTTGGAACTTAAAGAAGACCAAAGATGGAAAACGGGTAAAGTAGGAGGCCATTATTTTGAAGGGCCTCTGCAATTCCTTCCTTCCTTCCTTCCTTCCTTCCTTCCTTCCTTCCTTCCTTCCTTCCTTCCTTCCTTCTTTCTGCCTCTGTTTATACTTACTTGAAATGGGTTTTGCGTTTAAGAAGTCCTTCGACAGCATCTGGTTTGTGTTGACCTAAACTATAGAGCGCTAGCTGAGTGGGCCAGTTCTCTTTTAGCCTCCACTTTGAAATCTCTGCCTTCCTTTTTATTTGTTTTTAAATGTCTTTACTGGGGGATTAATGTTTTACAGTCGACAGTAAATACAATAGTTTGCACATGTGTAACATTCCACGTGACAGTACAACCCCTCCAGGTCCTCCTTTGCCAGCCTGTCCCAGGACCTGAACCTCCCACCCCACCCCAGGGTCTTTTATTTGGTGCAACACACCAGCTCCAGTCCAGGTTCTGCTGAGTGTTTTCTCTTCTGATACTGTTTTTCAACTTTCGCCTGTGAGTGAGGTCATCCCATATTCGTCCTTCTGTTTCTGACTTATCTCACTTGACATGATGTTTTTGAGCTCCATCCAAGATGGGCTGAAAACAGTGAAGTCACCATTATCGATCGCCGAGTAGTGTTCCTTTGTGTATCTAGACCACAACTGGTTCAGCAGCTCACCTGTTGTTGGACACCTGGGTCGCTTCCAGGTTTGTGCTTTCCTTTTGAGACAGAAGCAGCCCAGCCACACCTCCTCTAGAGCGCAGACTCATCTGTTTCTCAGCACCAGTTAGTGCCACCCAGCGCACACTGCTGCACATGCGCACATTTGAAGCTGCAGTCGCGGTGCCTGGCTGGCTTCCTTACGTTCCCATCCTGCAGGTGGCAGGGCAGGATCTTGGACTTAAAAACAGCGCCAAGATGGAGCGGGGCCTTTGATAATTTCAGGTACTGGAATTAGATCAGTTAGAGTAAATAAATGATGGCAGCTTTGCACTGGACTCACAATGTTGTTTTATATGTTTGAAAATGATTTCATTATCGAAATCCAGTCTTAGCATCCTAGTTAGTATGAAAGGAAATATATGAGTACGCTATATGATCTAAAGTATTTATTACTTTGATATGTAACCTGATCAATCAATAGACCAGCTTCTTGTGGTTCTAATAGATCAGTTTCTTGTGGTTGTAATAATTGGTTTTTTTAAAATAATCACTTGAGAAATTTAATTTTTGCTACCGTTTTTATTTTGGCCTGACATGTCGGCGATGCTGCCGCCAGGTGTCATTTGTAGTGAACTGAAGGTGGCACAGCCTTTGCTTTAATTCCTCCGCACACAGCAGTTTGCCCGTAGCATTTCCGGAGTTACGTGAGCGTGTCTTTCACAGCCGACGCACGGCGTATTGCATTCTGACTGCCCCTTTAACGTGGTACAGTCTCGTGGCAACTCATGAATGTCTTTCCCCCAGAAAGGAGGGATTAAAAAGCCATGTAGACGTCCTGGTTCTTTGCCTCGGACCACAGAGCTCTGTACTTTGAGCTGCTTTTCTCACTGGACCAGCCCACAGCCTGGGAATGCTCAAGCTCCCATGTCTTGGAGTTGCCCTTCTGAAAACTGAAGTCTGCTCTCTTAGCCTGCACTTCGTACATATGAACAAACTATAGATTTTATGCAATTCAGTAACAGACTTAAGACGTCTTTTTTTTTTTTTTAAATTTCAATGTAATTATTTTTTATTTATTATAAAGAACATATCTCCAGATCAAGGAATATAGACCTCATGACCTAGCGGGGCAAGGGAGATGATTTTTTTTTAATTTAATTTTTTATTTATAAAAAGGAAACACTGACAAAACTATAGGATAAGAGGGGTACAGCTTTGCCCAATTCCTACCACCAGAACTCCATATCCCATCCCCTCCCTTGATAGCTTTCCTATTCTTTAACCCTCTGGAAGTATGGACCCAAGGTCATTGTGGGATGCAGAAGGTGGAAGGTCTGGCTTCTGTAATTGCTTCCCCGCCGAACATGGGCATTGACAGGTGGATCCATACTCCCAGCCTGCCTCTCTCTTTCCCTAGTGGGGCAGGGCTCTGGGGAAGCGGGGCTCCAGGACACATTGGGGGGGGTCGTCTGACCAGGGAAGTCTGGTCGGCATCATGGTAGCATTTGGAACCTGGTGGTTGACAAGAGAGTTAACATACAAAGCCAAACAAATTGTTGATCAATCATGGACCTAAAGGCTAGAATAGTGGAGATGAAGTGTTGGGGAGTCCTCCATTTTGTAGATAGCTAGTCGGCATATTTTAGTTAAATTCCAAAGGGCCTGTGGCTATACTAGTTTTCTTTTTTTTTTTTTCTTCCCCTTTTTCCTTTTGCTTCTGAGCCTGAAATCTGATATGCCAGTGGATCCAAGTTATTGTCTGGGGAGATGATGTCATGGCTGGGGAAAGGACCAGGAAGCTGGATCAGGGAAGAGAGTAGCTCCCAAATATGGGAAAGGGGTATAAATATTATTGACTGTAAGCCCCATCGATTTGATGTGATTTGGGGCCCATAATTAGCTTAGGAGCCCATGTGACCTCTGCATCCCTCTAGATCTGAGCTCACATTCTGTGGTCATGAGTAGGAACATTCCAAGCTGCCCCCATATAGACCCATCTTCCTCAGGTGTAGCATAGAGTCTGTTGTCCAGCCTCCCTTCAGAGGATGGAACATTCTCTACCATTGTTGATCCAAGTTGAGGGCAAGGTCCTGTGGGGGGCCCACAAAGGGGGTCTGTTTTGTTGTTCCTGATAGAAATCACCTGTAACAATGGAGAGAGGGATTTATTCGAGGTCTAGGCCCATCAAGTTTGTTTGGGAAGCTCGGGACTCCCCGATTCCCTGATAAGGGCCCCAGCTGATGGAGTGGTCTGATAGTGACTATAAGGAGTCATTGGGAAAGTATGCCAAAGATGTTATTTTTAAAAAATGTAAAATAATTGCTTCTCTTTAAATAAATACATTTTGTCCCCCAGCCCCCCACCTGCAGTGGGGGTTGCTTTACAGGAGCGGTGGATTTACAGTGCAGGCACCGAGCCCTAGCCATAACCCCGGAGGCACAAACAAAAAACAAATACATTTTGCAACAACTAAAAATCAAACCTGTCACCAGATGATTATGTGGAAGCATGTGACAGGGATTTTAAGTATAAATAGATGTGCATGTACTATCATCATGGGGTATCTGCGTCTGTCTTTCTCCCTTTCTTTCTCCCTTTCTTTCTCTCTCTTTCTTTCTTTCTTTCTTTCTTTCTTTCTTTCTTTCTTTCTTTCTTTCTTTCTTTCTTTCTTTCTTCCTTTCTTTCTTTCTTTCTTTCTTTCTTTCTTTCTTTCTTTCTTCCCTCCATTGGTTTTATATGGTGGTGCAGGGCATTGGAACTGTGACTTGGAACCTCAGACATGACAATCTGTTTGCATAACTGTTGTGCTAGCTGACTCCACCCTAGACTTTAAACCCTCATTCATTCTTCAGGAGTCCTTTCTAGCTTTGCAGTACTGACTGATGTGCTGCGTTTCTCTTCTGCTTGATAAGATAGGGAGGGGGCAGCAAGACTCCAAATGATGCTGTTTTCTTAGAGCATAGTTTCTTTAAAGATTTTAAAGTTTTATTTATTTATGTACTCCCTTTTGTTGCCCTTGTTGTTTTATTGTTGTAGTTATTACTGTCGTTGTTGCTGGATAGGACAGAGAGAAATGGAGCGAGGAGGGGAAGACAGAGGGGGAGAGAAAGACAGACACCTGCAGACCTGCTTCACCGCCTGTGAAGCGACTCCCCTGCAGGTGGGGAGCCGGGGGCTCGAATCGGGATCCTTAAGCCGGTCCTTGCGCTTTGCGCCACGTGCGCTTAACCCGCTGTGCTACTGCCTGACTCCCAGAGCATAATTTTTAAAATAGATTCTTATTAGTGATTTAATAACGGTTTACTGACCCTAAGATGACAGGGGTAGAGTTCTGTACCACACGCCCTATCAGAGTTCTCTGTGGCCCGCCGCCCCAATAGCCATCATACATTTCACAAAGTCTCACTGGCAGTTTGACTGTATCCTTCCTACCCCCATCCCCCAAATTCATGTGTTTCTATTTCTTTTATTGTATATATGAACGAAGGCATCCCATAGCTTTCTTTCAGAGAAATGCATGTCATTTGATAATTTCAATCATAATTGGCACTCTCAAGATATACTCTGTGTCATATGAAAAATAACATCTCCAGTCTTGAGAAGAAAGTAAACTGGAAAGCCACTGCAAAGTGGCTGGTAAGCACGGTTGCAGAATGGACTGTTAACTCATGGGAGAAGAAATGTGGCGAATAAAAATGTGCATGCTGGCGTGGGAGGAGACACTACAGCGGCTGTTCAGAGACTCTCATGACCGAGGCTCTAGGCGCAGTCCCCTGCACCACCATAAGCCAGAGTTGTGAGGCGCCCTGGTTAAAAAAAACAACAAAACCAACCAACCAACCAAACAAACAAAAACCCCAACATACATGCTTGCTAGAGGGAGAGGTCGGCAGAACTGGACGTGCTGGTTAATCGAAGTGGAGGGGCAAATAAGAGCTGGTGCTGACAGGAGCTTGCCAAAGAATACCAGACAGATACAAGGAGACTCCCTCCCTCCCTCCCTCCCTCCCTCCCTCCCTTCCTTCCCCTCCCTCCTTCCTAGTTTTATTAGGTAGGGTAGAGAGAAATGGAGAGAGAGAGAGAGACACACACACCTGCAGACCTGCTTCACTTGAAGTGGACCCCCGGTTGGTAAGGGGCAGGGGCCCCAACTTGAGTCCTTACGCTTGGTAAAATGTGCTTAGCTGGGTGTGCCGCCCACTACCTGGCCCTTCTGTGGCTGTCTTTTCAGTAGGTCTTGCAAAGGCAGGTCTGGCCATGAAATGATCCTCTAGTTTTGTATATCGGTATCCAGATACTGGGGTTATTTCTCTAAGGCCACTGTGTAGAAGAGCTCCCAGGTCATAGGGTAGTCCATATCCTTAGCTTCCTCAGAGAGCCTCGGGTCACCCCACAGTGCCAGTTCACACTCTCATAGCATAGTGACACCGCTCTACCTTTCCGTGAGGTCCGTGTTGGGATGGACCCAGTGCTGTGCATATGCAGTGTGGCCTGTTTCTCCGGGACAGATGATGTCGACCATCTCTTCGCCAACTTAGTAGCCATCAGTATGGCACCTTTTGGTCTCTCTCTAAACTTGGTGTTTCTTTCTATTTATTCAAGTCTTGAATTTCTCTCACTGCTGTTTTATAGTTTTTATTCTGGAAGTTTCACACTGTGCTCATTTAACTCCTAGGATTTTATTAGTTTTGATTTTCTTGGTTGTTTGTATGATAATATTATTTCTGATTTTCATTGCTAATGTGCAGTAGTAAGGTTAACTGATTTTGTATATTGACCCTGGTATCTTAAGACCCTGGTAAGGGCAGGGGTAGATAGTATAATGGTTATCCAAAGAGACTCATACTGAGGCTCCAAAGTCCCAGGTTCAGTCCCCTGCACCACCATAAGCCCATAAGCCAGAGCTGACTAGTGCTCTGGTTAAAAAAAAAAAAAAAAAGACCATGGTAAAATTTTCTATTCATTCTAATATGATGTTGATTTCTTTTATTAAAGACATATTTGTTTATTTTTTGAATTTGCTAACAGAGAAACTGAGAGGAGGGAAAGAGGTAGATACTTGCCACACTGCTTCACTGCTCATGAAGCTGTTGGTGGGGACCAGGGGCTTGAACCTTGGTCCTTGTGCATGCTAATATGTGCGATTAAGCAGACGCGCCCTGCCTGGTGGCCGTGAGCTTTTGTGTGGTTTCTTTTCTATTAATGAAAGTTAAGTGATCTCTGTGAATAAAGCTTTAGTCTGTATGCGTTTGTTGGCCTGTTTCTATTACACTGATTGGCTTTCGTGTTGATAGTTAAGCGTGGAGCTGAATCTCTGCTTGCTGCCCCTCTCTGTACAGGAAAAGCACAGTCGTTCCATGCGGAGTGTGGTCTGGGCTGCATCTCTCTAGCCTTACGTTGAGTCGAAGTGGCCTGCTACTTTATTGAAAGCACAGGGGCTCTTGAATGTTGTTTCTTATTTTCCTACATCTGTAGAGATGAACACAGGTTGTTGTATCCCCCCCCCCATTGTGTGATAAAATTCAATAATTGATTTGGATAATGTTAAACCCCAACTCAGGATATCCCTTGCTTGTCTTAGACGTGCATCATGCGCAGAGATTACTGCTGTTTTTTGGGGGTGCTGTTTCTTTGTCATTAGAGATTTTGTCTAAAATCAAGATTTTGGGGAGTTGGGCTGTAGTGCAGCGGGTTAAGTGCAGGTGGCGCAAAGCACAAGGACCGGCATAAGGATCCCGGTTCGAACCCCGGCTCCCCACCTGCAGGGGAGTCGCTTCACAAGCGGTGAAGCAGGTCTGCAGGTGTCTAGCTTTCTCTCCTCCTCTCTGTCTTCCCCTCCTCTCTCCATTTCTCTCTGTCCTATCCAACAACAATAATAACTACAACAATAAAACAACAAGGGCAACAAAAGGGAATAAATAAATAAAATAAATATATAAAAAAAAATAAAATAAAATCAAGATTTTGGTCTTGGGATTATATTGGTTTCAGGAAACTTTTTGGAAAGTGAACTTCCTTGATTTTTCTGAATGAGTTTAAGATTACATTATTTATTTTGTGAATACTCAGAGTTTGTTGGCTGTTATTAGAAAGTTACTGAGTAGCTCAGGGTTGTTTCTTTCCAGGGGTTATCTGATTAATCTTAAGTAACCAGCTTTTGGTTTTATTAATTTTTTTTACCAACTTTTTTAGTCTGATTTTTGTTTTATTGATTTTTTTTGCTCTTTGTTATTTCTTTTTGTTCTCTTTAGGTTGACTTTGGTTTTTCTAGCTTGTAGGGCTGAATCACATACTGAAATTTTTCCTAATAGCATTTACTGATACAAGTTCCTTCTTTTTAAAAGATTTCTATTATGTTTATTTATTTATTGGATAGAGACAGCCAAAAATTGAGATGGAAGGGGATGACGGGGGAGAGAGAGAGAGAGAGAGAGAGACCTGCAGCACTGCTCCCCCACTGCAGATAGGGACTGGGGGCTTGAACCCAGGTCCTTGCACATGGTAACATGTGCGCTCAACCAGGTGCCCCACTACCCAGGTCCTGATGTAATTTCCTTCTAATCTGTATCCACCCATCACTGTTGCCTAATTCTCAGGATTTGCTTTATGAACTAGCACCTGGTCTGCTTTGATGACCTTTTCAGTTGTGAAAGAAGGTGTATTTGCTTGCAGTCCCTCTGCAGATGTCAGCGTAGGTCAAGCTGTTTGATACTGTCCTTCCTTCCGTCTTCCATGGTGCGTGTGTCTCGCATCTGGCTATGTGTGTCATCAGCAGAGAACTGTCAATGGATAAACCCCCAGTGGCGGTCTTGGACTTGTCTTCATCTCTTTAGTTGCTTGATGTTTCCTGAAGTTCTCTTAGTAGGCATATCCCCATTTGGGATTGCTACGAACTTGGGGCAAGTGGGCTTGGAACCTGATGCTCTCACCTCCCTGCCTCTCAGAGCAGCATTGTCTTAGCTCTTTGTCTGACGCCCCCATGAGTCGCTGGCCTTGGCTGGTCTTCAGAACACTCACTTTTGGCCTCAGAAGTATGAAGTGTTTCTCTGTCTGCAACGCTCTTGGAATAGTAGTCTATGAAAGGCCAGAGGACGGAATTCTGAGATGTTCCTTACTGAAGGCCTCCGCACATTTGAGATGAGCTGATAGGGACTTGAACGTACCCCGTCAGGTAAAAGCCCCTGTCTCTTCCTTTTGCTCAGGAGTATAAGCCACCAGGAACCCGGAAACTTCACACTATTCTTGGAGTGGAAACAGGAGGACCTGGTGGGCGCCGGGCTGGGGAGTCGGGTCATACGGTAGCCGACTACTTGAAGTTCAAAGACCTCATTTTAAGGATGCTCGATTACGACCCCAAGACTCGGATCCAGCCCTACTACGCCCTGCAGCACAGCTTTTTCAAGAAAACAGCTGACGAAGGCACCAACACAAGCAACAGCGTGTCCACCAGCCCCGCGATGGAGCAGTCCCAGTCGTCGGGCACCACCTCCAGCACCTCTTCCAGCTCAGGTCTGTGCACAGCGGGCTGGGGAGGGAGCCCGCAGCCATCCTGCCACTTGCCCCGCTCTTCGCTCTTCGCTCTTCGCACATGGCACGGCGCTCACCTCCCCCGGGCTGCAGCAGGGCGCTGTGCGGCTGTGCAGAGAGCAAACTGTCATTGGTCACTCGAGACAGAGTGACTCAGTTGTTCGCTAACTGGAGCGGGTTTCTGTACGCTTGCGTTCCTGGCCCTGGGCGCTCGGTGCACCTTTCGTCTGGGGGCTGGTGTGCCGGCAGTCGAGGCAGGTGAACAGAGCCCATCTCCGTGAGCGCCGAGTGGCAGCCTGGGCCCGGGCGCCTGGACGCTCACGCTGTCTTGTGCCTCCTCAGGTGGATCATCGGGGACGAGCAACAGCGGGAGAGCCAGGTCGGACCCGACACACCAGCACCGGCACAGCGGCGGCCACTTCACTGCCGCCGTGCAGGCCATGGACTGCGAGACCCACAGCCCCCAGGTCAGTGCCCCGATCCCTGCCCACCTCGCATGGGGCTCGGCCCTCGGCCAGCGGGGACGGCTGCGTGCGAGGCGTTGTGGCGTGGCTGCAAGGAAAGCGGCAAGCACGTCCCGTTGTGCTGTAATCTTAGCCTCCGCTCACTCTGCTCTTGGTTCTGAGGTCAGCTTTTTTTAAAATACCAGAGCACTGCTTATGGTGGTGTGGGGGATCGAACCTGGCACTTTGGAGTCTCAAGCATGAGACTTGGCTCTGTTCATATAACCACTATACTGTCTCCCCTGCCCAAGGCTAGTTTCTTTCAGTTTGCCTTATTTACATGTGTGAAAGAGAATTTTGCATGAAACCGAAGGAAAGAGGGGGGGGGGCGGTACCCGGAGCACCGCCCTGCGGTCACACCCCCAGCCGCGGGCAGACATGCCTAGCACTGCCTTTCTCTTCCTAAGCTTCCAGAGGAAAGCTTCTGTTAGGTCATGAAAAACAAAATTGGACTGCTGAAGAAGTCATGACTTTTAATTGTGTAGAAAGACACCTCGAGGGCCGCAGCTGGTGGTCACGTAGCCACGTTGTCACCTGCCCCTTCTTTGTTCAGGGGACTCTGTTAGCTCAAGCCAAGTGCCTGGGAGGTGGGGTGGGGGGCGCTAGTACCTTTGACCTTCCTACCCCGCACCCCCACTCGGATCAGTGTAGACCTCTGCGTCACAGCCACCAGCCCGTGTGCTGTGCCCAGGGCCTCCCTGCCTTTCTGCTCCTGCAGCGCCTTTCTCTGCAGGCGGGGCGGCCCTGAGTGATGTGGGCTTGGCTGCTCCTCTTCCCCATCCCCATCTTTTTCCTTCTTTGTTTTCTTTCCTCACTTACTTCCTCAGCCTGGAACGGAACTCCCTCTTCTCTTGGTTCTGGTAACTACTGTTTGTGCTTTAAGCCTTCGAATTAGATATCATTACTCCCAGAAGCTTATCCTAGTTCTTGAGACCAGTCTGCCTTTTTCCTCCTCTCCCCCCCCCTCTTTCCAGTGATGGTAAATACTTTGAACACAGAAAAATGGACCAAAAGTAGCCCATGACGATGTTCTCACTACCTGTGTTTAACAGAAGTTAGCATGTTGCTTTACTTGCCTCAAGCCCTTTTTCATTTAATTTTTGAGTTGTTAGTATACTCGTGTGGTTTAAGATGAAGGACTGAATGACCAGTCTTCCCTTCTCATGTTCTCGAGCCGTCTAACTGCTATCTATCCAGGCAGAAGGGAGCAGTGAGATGTTGACCAGAAGGCACTACCGCATGACCCTCTGGCAGAGCCAGACTGGCCGCAGGGAAGGGGTGGAGCGGCCCTTCGTGTGCTGGGAGTTGTTGTTCAAGGATCTTAAACTGAATTGGGTTTTTTTGTTTTGTTTTGTTTTGTTTTGTTTTTTTGCCTCCAGGGTTATTGCTGGGGCTTGGTAGGAATCCACTGCTCCTGGAGGCCATTTTTCCTAATTTTGCTGCCCTTGTTGCTGTAGTTGTTGTTGTTGTTGGCTAAGACAGGTAGGAATCGAGAGAGGAGGGAGAAGACGGGGGGAAAGAAAGACCTGCAGACCTGCTTCACTGCTTATGAAGCGAAGCGACCCGTCCCAGCAGGTGGGGGCTGGGGGCTGGGGGCTGGAACTGGGATCCTTACCCCCTGAATCGGGGTTATTTGTAAGGATGATTGTTGCTATTCTTTGGAGACTGGCTTTGGACAGTGCAAAGATGCAAACTGGCGGGTGTTTTAGTTGGCTCAAGATGACAGTGGTCAGAGCAGTGGAGTGATGTCGGTAGAGATGGAGAGAGGAGCCGGAGGAAGCCGTGGTCGGGATCTGTTTTGAAGAGGAACTCAGTAATATTTGCTCATGATTTGGATGCAGGAAACACTGGCTGGCTGGCTGGCTGGGTTTAGAAGCTCTTTTATTGCCCCCCCCCAAAAAAAAACAAAATTCTTTTTGGACCTGCCAGAAGTGCTTGTCCTCTGGCCTTTTCCAGAGAAAGTTTGTTAGCGTCTGGCAGGAACAGCACTCCTGCTTCATGCCACTGGACGGACAGGGTCCTGTGAGATGCTTAGCCTGCTTATGGGACCAGCTTGCTCAAAATGGCGGCTTCCATAACGCGTTACTTTTTAGTGTAGAACTTACTTGAAACCAGATGGTTCAAGACCCCACCCCTTCTCTCTGATGAGAGAGCCGGGGCTTAGCCTTTGTTTGAAGAGGAAGCCGAGAGTCAGTCTTCTGAATCCATCTTGGCCTCTGCTCTCCAGGTGCGCCAGCAGTTCCCGGCTCCCCTCGGCTGGTCGGGCACTGAAGCGCCTACACAAGTCACTGTTGAAACTCATCCCGTTCAAGAAACAACCTTTCATGTAGCCCCTCAACAGAATGCGTTGCATCATCACCATGGAAACAGCTCCCATCACCACCACCACCACCACCATCACCACCACCACCACCATGGACAAGCAGCCTTGGGTAACCGGACCAGGCCAAGGGTCTACAACTCTCCGACGAATAGCTCCTCTACCCAGGATTCCATGGAGGTTGGCCACAGTCACCACTCCATGACATCCCTGTCTTCCTCAACTACTTCTTCCTCCACATCCTCCTCCTCGACTGGTAATCAAGGCAACCAGGCCTACCAGAACCGCCCAGTGGCTGCTAACACCTTGGACTTTGGACAGAACGGAGCTATGGACGTGAATTTAACCGTCTACTCCAATCCCCGCCAAGAGACTGGCATAGCTGGACATCCAACATACCAGTTCTCTGCTAACACAGGTCCTGCACATTACGTGACTGAAGGCCACCTGGCAGTGAGGCAAGGCGCCGACAGGGAAGAGTCCCCCATGACGGGCGTCTGTGTGCAGCAGAGTCCTGTAGCTAGCTCGTGACTAAATCGAAACTTGAGTTTGTTTCTTGTGTGTTTTTATAGAAGTGGTGTTTTTTTTCCCAAAAAACAAAGTGCAAAAGCTGCTTGAATCAGAAGGAGATTAACACACTGAACCGCTACAGAGGGCAAAGCTGACTTTTTTTTTTTTAACTTGAAAAGATTGCAAAGGGACAATGAAGTTTTAACAGAGCCATGTCCAAACCCGTCTTCACGGCTAGCTCAGAGGTGCCCCCCCCCCCCCATTTCACCTTGCCGCATCCCAGTCCACAGTGGGGGTTTTGTCTTTCTGTTCCACAGAACTTAACGTTCCCATGTTAGTCTTGGTCATTTGCCAACTCATTTTTTTTTTTAAAGGCACTGCACATAATTTGCATCAAGGGCCCCGTGGGGTGTTTTTCCCTTTCTTTTGGTTTTTCTTCTTTCCCCTCCCCCCCTTTTTGGTTTTGCTTTGATTCGGGTGGGGGATGGGAAGCTTGGGGGTTTTCAGTCCTCTACACACACCTGGGCACGGCAGTGCAGTACTGTCAGGAAGAGGGGCCTCCGGCTCACAGACAGCCTGCAGCCGTGTGGAAGGGACGGTTGCGGTGGCGTCGTGAGGCCCAGTGAGCACGCCGAGCGGCGGCGGGGTCAGGGCTCTCCTGTGAACCTGCTGAGGAAGGAGCAGAGCAGCAGCTGCGGGGCCTGTGGCTCCTGTGGGCGAGGCCGCGGGGAGAGAGGAGCGGAACTTGACTGGTCTCCTGACCACGGTGCACTGAGAAGCGATCAACGGGTCAGGCCCGGCCAGGCCCGGGGAGGTCTGAGCGGTGGTCTTTGGGATAACTTTGGCCTTATGGACCTGGACTCGAATTAGAAGAGCCTACCATTTCAGATGCAATCACTCTCGGACACGCTTTTGCAGACAGTCCTTAATGCTGAAAACGCAGAGAATGGGTAATTCAAGAGGCCTTTCTTTTCAAAGAGACTTGTGACCCACTAATTGTAAGGCATTGCAAGGTCACTTTGCGTGTGTCATAAAGTTGACTCCCTTATTGGTTGAAGGTCACAGAAGCAGTGGTTTGCTTTGATGGAAATAGCTACAGCTGTGTCCTTTCCTGCTTTTTTTTTTTTCTTTCTTTTTTTTCTTTTTTCTTTTTTTCTCGGCACGTGGTATCCCCACCATTTCTTCTGCACAAAGATGTCTTCTGTTCATCCTGAACATTTTTAAAAAAAAAGAAACGCAGAATTTTATGTGACTGCTTTTTTTGCCTCACAATTATGCTGTGAATTTTACAAAAATTTATTTTCTTTTTTGATAATTTATTGTACCAAAGCTGTTTTTATAGCACATAGATGTCTGTAACCAATAATGTAGCAGTTCTGCACTTTGACACAAGGTGTAACTAGACCATTTTTAAATGTCAGTTGAAAATTATGGCTGTACTATTGCTGAAACAAAACTGGAACTGTTGTTGAATCCATAGCCAATGCATTTACAGCAGTCTGTGTACTGAACATAATAGATTGACATCTAACTCACGATTTCAACACCTGTTACATTCTCGATGTGTTCAGGCTTCTGAAGGGAAAGGACACTGGGTCCAGAAGCTGTGGAGCCGGCAGTCGGTTCTTGTATTCCCGATTAACCCACTTGTAAACCAACATGTCCAGGACCTGGGCAGGAGGAAAGCAGAACTTGCGAGGCCCCGAAGTGAACAGGCTGGCGGTTAGTACCTGGTGCCTAGTCTCGAGATTATGCTGCCTTAATGTAACACAGTCTGGCAGTCGCTAAATTTGTGTTCCCGTTTTAAATTGTCCAGTTTTAGGGTATTAGTCTTTTGAGCGGTTGAATTTGGGAGAATGAGGAGACATGACTTTTAGCTGTCCAGGATCAAAAAGAAGCCTAGAGAAGATGCAGTATCTACCTCTGCCGACAACCCTGTTCAGAACAGCTCAGCAGAACACCACGTTACTCTACTGGTCAATCCCATGTGGCTGACAAGGTCGATTTTCTCCCTCCCTTCCTTCCTTCCTTCCCTCCCTCCCTCCCTCCCTCCCTCCCTTCCCTTCCTTCTTTCCCTCCTTCTTCTGTTTTCCTTTTTCTGAACAAAAGGTTTTTATATGTAAGCAGTGACAGAAGAAAGGCTTAAAAAAAAACTATGTGAATGTGAATGGAAACTTAGAAATAACTGTTTTTATAAAGCACAGATTTTCTTTTGTTGTTCATCAGGAAGTCCATATTTATTTTGTAATTAAATGTCAAGCCTGTGGGTGACCTTCGAACTTGGTAGTTCATGGAGGTTCACAGTCAATAAAAGGATGCCATCTGGAGTACAAAGCACTCTCAGCAGTCACTCACTAGTTACCTGCTATTAAGGAACACCACGTGAAGACGCCATAGGGTCAGGCCATTTCTTCCCCCCCCCCCCCCCCCCGTGCTGGTTGCCACATCTTAGCAAGCACCAAAAAAAAGAAAGAAAAAGAAAAAAGAAAAAAAAAGAAGCACCCCCCCCCCCAAACAAAACCAGTTTTTAAACCGCTATCTACATACAGGAATCATAAACTCCAATATGCCTCTGCATACTGTGTTACGTTACAGTCCAGTTTTGTGTGCTTTACTACACGGTTTGGTTACAGGACTTCTGTGCATTGTAAACTTAAACAGCATGGAAAAGGTTAAATACCTGTGTGCAGATTGTAAGATCTGGTCCGGACTTGCTGTGTATATTGTAACGTTAAATGAAAAAAAGAATCCCCTTTGTATTATAGTCATGCGGTCTTATGTATGATAAACAGTTGAATAATTTGTCCTCAGACTCTTTACTATGCTTTTTTTAAAGTTTGCAAAAAATGTAAAGATAGTTAAGCAAAACAAACAACAACTTCCTACGCAGTTTCGGTTGATCCCGGTATGGATCTAGTAGGTGTACCGAGTCTAAGTTTAGTCAGACGGGTAGCAAGGAAAGCAATCATCAGATCCACACAGGCTTCAGAATTCTCCGAGCGAATGCTGCAGAATGCTTACCAGATCACTCGGAGGGTCAGTTCATAATGATCCATAGGCACGAGGACTGTTCCCAGTGTCTCTGACTCAGAAGGCGAGGCTTTTTCCTGTGCAGGAGGGGTGCGGAAATTCCGAGCGGCCTGGAGGCCGGAGGAAGCACTGTAGTCTGCCTCCTATCCCAGCCTTGGTGAGTGGCTTTCTCGGGCCGTCACCTCCTTTTGCAGACTAGCCCACGCACGCGTCTTATCAAGGTGACTTCCGGAAGGTGCACTTCAAAGAGAATTCAAAAAGCTAAAACACGATTCCGTAAAAATTCGGTTCACCACGTCAAGTTGAACTTGGCACATGTAAGAAAGGAAACTTCCTTTTTCTTCCTAGGGCTTGAGAATTTCAGTAGCAGTCATTTTGTGATACCGTCTGCCAAACTTGAGACTCCTTTCCATGACACGTTCACTAAGGCTGTCACGTTAGGCCCACGGAATGGCCACCGCCTCAACCACGGAGCCCCCTGTGCCATGAGCCTCCGGGGCTGTGGTAGGAAGCCGTGTGATGAGGAAAGCAGTAAGTACAGCAGACACCGCGCTTCTGTTTCCCTTTATGTCATGCTGACCGTAACAGACAAGAAGGCTCTCCAGATACAGAGGTTGGTCTCAGCGCCTGTCCCCCTCCCCCTCCCCCTCCCCCTCCCCATCTCCCGAGAGTTTAAGGCAGGGGAGCCATGAATGACTTTGGTATCTGAGACCATGGACAAGCTCTTCAGCATCTGCTCGGGACAGCTGTTGAAGAGGGGACATGTTAGGGGCCAGGTGGTGACGTGCCCCATTAAGCGGCCTCCTTAACAGTGTGAGGGTCTGCTCAGGGATTAGGGTTCCAGCCTCTGCTCCCCACCTGCAGGGAGAATGCTTCACAAGTGGTGAAGCAAGTGTTTCTCTGTTTCTCTGCTAACTCGCTTTCAGGCGCACAATATTGAGTTTCCCACAGGTTTGAATGTACAGCTCCCTCACCTGAAAACTTACTAACTTCCCGCTCTGGGGATGTCCAGCATGACTTGTGCCTTTCAGCTTGCCAGCGGTAGGCTTCCCACCGCCCGCTGTGGAATTTGGGGCCGCCTCTGCCTCGGTTGTAGTGAGGCAGTGTGGACAAGCCTCAGACTTGATTCCCGGAGCAGACAAAACTCAGCACGCTCTGAAGCATCCAGCTAGATAGAAGTCACCGCAGCTACTCAAGGGTGGCTGAAGACCCAGGCCTGGAAATGGCGGCCTGAACTGGAGGGAATGGACAGCAGCAGGAGAGACAGCTGTGCAGGGGCAGGGCAGGGCCGAGGGAGGGCACTGCTCCCCAAGTCTTTAGAGCGAGTCAGATAGGTGCACACCTGGTGGAGCCTGCAAGTTACCATGTGCAGGGATCACTTGCGGGGATGGGGGGGGGAGCCTCACTGGAGAGCTGCAGGTGTCTCTGTCTCCCCCCTCTCAATTTCTCTTTGTCCTATCAAATTTAATTTTTTTTTTTTTAAAGAAGTAGCATGCAAGAGGACCATTTTTTGTCTTTCCAGGTACAAGTTTCGAGTTTGCTGCCCTTGAGATTTTAAGATTTGAAATCTTGTCGCTCCCTGGGTCTCAGGAGTCACTCACTGTCACTTCCCCTAGCAGGCGTTCACTGCTAATCACATGACCCAGGTTCAAGCCCCTGATCCCCACTGAAGGAAGCTTTAGTGTCTCTCAGAGAAAGCCGGCCTGGAGTAGTGAAGCCACAGTGATGACAAAAAAAATTAGGGAGTCGGGCGGCAGCGCAGCAGGTTAAGCGCAGGTGGCACAATGTGCAAGGACTGGTGTAAGGATCCCGGTTCGAGCCCCCGGTGCCCCACCTGCAGGGGAGTCGCTTCCCAGGCGGTGAAGCAGGTCTGCAGGTGTCTGTCTTTCTCTCCCCCCCTCTGTCTTCCCCTCCTCTCTCCATTTCTCTCTGTCCTATCCAATGACGACATCAGTAACAACGATAAAAAAAAAAGGGGGGCAACAAAAGGGAAAATAAAAAAAATAAATAAGAAAAAAACAACCGATAAAGTAAAAGGCAGGGTTGTTTGAGAGCAGAGAGAGAAGCACGAAAGGGTGTGTGTGGCCAGCCCTGCTGGAGGGGGCAGGTGGGTGAGCGGGGTGTGAGCATGGGAGTTGGCGGGACCAGTAGGGTTAAAGTGTCTCAAGGGGCGGGGCAGTGGCGCACCTGGTAGAGCACACAGATTGCCATACACAGGGACCTGGGTTCAAGCCCCCGGTGCCCGCCTGCAGGAGGGGAAGCAGGTCTGCAGGCACGTCTCTCTCTCTTTGTTCTCAATTTCCATCTCTGTCCAAAATAAGTAAAACCAACACTAAAAATATATATTGGGGGCATTGGGTGGTGGGACACACGTTACCATCCATGCACGAGGACCCGGGTTCAGGCCCCCGCTCCCCACCTGCAGCGGAGAAGCTTCCCGAGCGCTGGGGCAGGTCTGTCTGCGGGTCTGTCTCACACCTCCCTCTCTAGCTCCCCTCTCCCTCCCTAGCTCCCCTCTCCCTCCCTCTCCCTCTCTAGCTCCCCTCTCCCTCTCCCTCCCTCTCCCTCTCTAGCTCCCCTCTCCCTCTCCCTCCCTCTCCCTCTCTAGCTCCCCTCTCCCTCTCCTTCTCCCTCTCTAGCTCCCCTCTCCCTCTCCTTCTCCCTCTCTAGCTCCCCTCTCCCTCTCTAGCTCCCCTCTCCCTCCTTCTCCCTCTCCCCTCTCCCGCTCCCCTCTCCCTCCTTTTCCCTCTCCCTCTCCCTCTCTAGCTCCCCTCTCCCTCCTCCCTCTCCCGCTCCCCTCTCCCTCCTTTTCCCTCTCCCTCTCCCTCTCTAGCTCCCCTCTCCCTCTCTAGCTCCCCTCTCCCTCTCTAGCTCCCCTCTCCCTCTCTAGCTCCCCTCTCCCTCTCCTTCTCCCTCTCTAGCTCCCCTCTCCCTCCTTTTCCCTCTCCCGCTCCCCTGTCCTCTCCCTCCTTTTCCCTCTCCCTCTCTAGCTCCCCTCTCCCTCTCCTTCTCCCTCTCTAGCTCCCCTCTCCCTCCTTCTCCCTCTCCCGCTCCCCTCTCCCTCCTTTTCCCTCTCCCTCTCTAGCTCCCCTCTCCCTCTCCCTCTCTAGCTCCCCTCTCCCTCTCCCTCTCTAGCTCCCCTCTCCCTCTCCCTCTCTAGCTCCCCTCTCCCTCTCCCTCTCTAGCTCCCCTCTCCCTCTCCCTCTCTAGCTCCCCTCTCCCTCCTTCTCCCTCTCCCGCTCCCCTCTCCCTCCTTTTCCCTCTCCCTCTCTAGCTCCCCTGTCCTCTCCCTCCTTCTCCCTCTCCCTCTCCCTCTCTAGCTCCCCTCTCCCTCTCCTCCTCCCTCTCTAGCTCCCCTCTCCCTCTCCTCCCTCTCTAGCTCCCCTCTCCCTCCTTCTCCCTCTCCTTTTCCCTCTCCCTCTCCCTCTCTAGCTCCCCTCTCCCTCTCCCTCTCTAGCTCCCCTCTCCCTCTCCCTCTCCCTGTCTCTGTGGAAAGTTAATGAAGATCAGGTGTCCCTCGGAGTCCAGCAGGTCTGCCTGGGGCCAGCGGCACACACGGAGTTGGGCTCTGACGCCTTCTGGCCCACAGGCTCCGGCGTGGGAGCACCCCTGGGAGAAAGAAGGACGTGGGCTCGGCTCACCTGTGAGCAGGACTCAGCACCAGCCCTGGGCACACTCGAGAGGCTGCGGAACAGCCGGCGCACCTGCAGCCCAGACAGGGCCTCGCCGCGTTCGGAGTCCGACCGGGGCTTTACAGACATCCCGTGCTCGTACACACACGTACACACACACACACACACACACACACACACACACACACACACACACACACACGTGTCAATAAAGTGCACAGGTTAGCCCGGGATGTAAAATCTCAGAAACCAGCCTCCACACCGGCCGGAGAAAACCGCAAGTGTCATTGGGTCCTCTCCCCTCTGCAAGTGGCTGGATGTGACTCCAGGCTGGCCCCGGGGGAAGGGCTTCTGATCCCAGACCCCAGACTCACCGGGTCTGTTAAGACACAGGAGGACTGAGGGGCAGCGTGCGCTTGGTTGAGTGCACACACAAGGACCCGGGTTCAAACCCCCCCCACTCCCCACCTGCAGGGGGGAAGCTTCCTCAGCGGTGAAGCAGGTCTGCAGGCCTGTCTCACCCTCTGTCTCCCACCCCTCTCAATTTCTCTCTGTTCTATCAAATGAAAGCAAGATGACTTAGTATATGGGGCAGTGCCTTCAGGTTTCAGCTCGAACTGGGTTCAATAAAAAGAAAATTTTAAAACATATACATGTTCCTCCCCTCACTTTTATTTTAAACAAATTGTCCTGCTTTATTTTTTAATTATCTTTCTTTATTGGATAGAGACAGACAGAAATCAAGAGGGAAGGGGTGAGAGAGAGGGACACCACGCCTGCGGCCCTGCTTCACCACTCATGAAGCTTTCCCCCTGCAGGTGGGGACGGGGGGGGGGGGGCCTGGAACCCGTGTCCTTGGGCCCTGTAATACAAGCGCCCGCCCAACCAGGTGCGCCACCACCCTCCCCTCCCTTTATTGGGGGTGGGGGAGTTAATGGTACACAGTCCAGTTGTTAACTTTCATCCCCATGACAAGGCACCCGCTCAACCCAGGTCTTTTCCAGCCTCCTTACTATGTGCGCTTAGCCCGCTGCGCTACGTGCGGCCCGGCCCTCATATATTTTTTGTTTTGTTTTCTTAAAGGAAAAGCCAGCTCTCCAAACAGGGTCCGCTTTCTGAAAAGGCACTTGGGGAGAGGGGACAGGGCGGCACCCGCATTTTGGAAGGGGACACAGTTGAGCCTGTAACACCAGGCTGCGCTTCAAGCTCCTCGTCTCTGTGGACAGACAGAAGTGAGGCTTCGAGGCTGGTGAGCCTTGATACCCTTGAGTCCCAGCAGAGTGCCGGGCCAGCGCCCGCCCAGGAGAGAGACTCTGCGACACGTGGCCGAGCGGGAGCAGAGACCAGTGCCTTTATACCTGCTGCAGCGGAAGTGGCAGGTGGGAAGAGGAGGTGGGTAGGAGAGGGGGTGCAGAGAAGAAAAAGCAGGAAGGTAGCAAGCTTCCGTCTAAGTCCAACCTGTGGGGATTAGACCAGTGCCCTGCAGGCGGGCGGGTCTCAGGCCAAACGGTGACTATGATTATGTCGGGAGACCTCAGCGGCCACTGGCGTGATGACCAACAGGGACGGAAACAGAAGCAGGCTGGAGGGCAGCTCAGGGAGAGCAGCCCCCTCCCCTGCCCCCCCCCGCCCCCCCCCCCCCCCCCCGCCCATACACCCTGCCCCCTGCCCATACACCCTGCCCCCCGCACCCTCCCCATACACCCTGCCCCCTGCCCATACACCCTGCCCCCTGCCCATACACCCTGCCCCCCGCACCCTCCCCATACACCCTGCCCCCTGCCCATACACCCTGCCCCTGCACCC